>NC_057808.1:312150412-312322018 GCF_018294505.1 Triticum aestivum | reverse complement strand
CCCCACCGCCCAATGAACGCCCCCAACCGCCGGTGACTGCCAACCAGAGGTCTCACGACTTCGAATACCCACCGACCACTAATTTATTACCATTCATGTCCTTCATATATGCGCTGACGGGTGGGCCCTATGGTAATGTGCGCTGCTGAATGTGGACCGTTTGACTGGTCAATTGATCGTGTTATCAACAAATTACGGAGCTGTATGGTGAGCCAGTGACCGTATGATCACCCTAAAATGTACTCCTATTTTATTAACACAGTACAGACTCAAACTACCATTTCTTTCTTTCATATACGGGCTGACAGGTGGGCCCCACGGTTACGCACCCCGATGGTGTAACACTAGTTGCGCCGCGTGGAACGTTTGACTGGTCAATTGATTGTGTCATCAACAAAATACGGAGTTGTATGGGTGAGCCAGTGACCGTATAATCATGATATGTATTTGTTTAACACGGTACAGACACAAGGGCTCATATATACGCGCAAGCACTCACCGCTATAAGCGCACACACGCGAACCCTACCCCTATGAGCACCTTCGAGAGAGTGGGCCAGCATATATGATCTTGAGATTTTACGAAGTCACCATAGGTGCCTCGTAGTCGAGTGGAACGTCTCCTCCCACTGAACGTACATCGCCGGAAAATACTGAAATTAGCACAAGATAATTGCGAGCACCGGGACTTTAACCTTGGTGGGCTCGAGAAACCACTGTCCTCTAACCATCCAACCACATGTTGGTTAGCACGACAAAATGTATGTGGTGACCGTGATGAGCTTATTCTGAAGTCCAGTGACCATATCGTGCTTTCGCTTCAAATACAATGACCGTAAGTGTCGTCAACAAAATACGAAGCACGCATCAAATGCAAAGTCCGTCAGTGTCATCAACAAAATATGGAGACGTATCGTGAGCTAGATACCGTTGTACTATTGTATATGCTTATTTTCTTAGTGGCCCATTGCATGTGTGGTGTGGTGGGCACATCATTTCTAGTTGTGGTTGGTCAAGATGAAGACTCATGGGTCGGTTCCATCCTGCGCCACATATAGGTTGGACCGAGACGTGTTATACGAAGACCCATGTGGAGGACTCGGCGTACAACACGAAGCTACCAGAGTCGCGGAGGACTCTATCCCCACTGGTGATAAGCCGACTATATATGATTTGTAACCCTAGGCCCTTTGTATGTTATACAAGCTTGGGGCCTAGTTCGTCGATAGTATACACACATGCACAATGCCTGGTATTCACGTGTACTTTGTACACACCCCTATCACTAATATACAGTACCAGGAGTAGGCTCTTTCTTCAACTGCAAGGGTCAGATCCGAACTAGGGTAAAACTTTGCCTCGTTTACCATCCAGCCTAACAGCCAGGGATATCCTACCGAATGATATGATGAAATCATATCTGCCAACTACTAAGAGAGAGGTGTGTCGGGGGGGGCAATGTGTGCGAGAGAGGCCTAAAGATAATGTGCGTGCCGGAGACACGTAGGCACATATATGTGCGTATAGAGGGCTAGTAGAGACCGTGCATGTGTATATATGCATGTGAGAGAAATAGTGTTTTCCAACTGAGATTAGTGAAAAGAGTGGTACATAGTAGTCAGAAAGAGAGAGAGCGAAACAGAGAGAGCATGTGCGTGAGACAACCCGACACCCTGAGAGAGATTGTGAGCATGTGTGAAAGAGAAATGCCGATGCATATAAAGTGTGTGCACTTATGCGTTAGATAGAGAGATATATAACACGTTTGTGAGAACGGGGCGAGGCATAGTGCATCTACGTGTAAAAGGCGGTTCTACGCATTAAATTAAAATATAAATGGCATTATTATTTTTGGATGAGATCATGAATTTTGCAAATTGCGTATGGACGAAAATCGGTCTATCAGACACCCATACTCTATTGAATTCTAGCATGTGCATGTGTTTATTTCATATTATCGATCCATAGAGTGAGAGCGGTTTGAAATATAGGCAATGGATGCTTTTGCAATTCATATATAAACATTAATTAGTGCACTCCATGTTGTTAGTGTGAAGCACTTTATACATTTGTCACTTGCATGGATACATTCCAAATTGCTAGCTATGAAATAGAATACATGTCGAATTCAACATAAAGGGGGTTTCGAAGATTCGAATTCATAGGAAGTGCATTCATCTATTTGAACCCGAGATAATGGCATTTGTAAATCAGATGTAAAAGGGGGCATCAATCTTTGTTGTGAGTTTGAACATGCTATATATATTCATACGCATATCTAACTTTTTTTGCAACCAAGGAGATTATATCTGGAACCATGCATGAACTGAGGTAAGTTGCATATTTTTTAATATATACTCGTGTACAATGTATATTCAAATGTACCCCTCCATTCCAAAATAATCGTAGCTTTAGGATTTTCAAGAGTAAAGATTTATGAAGTTTGACAAATCCTGAAAGTTCAATTCAAGAGAACCGAAAACGTTAATGCTTCTGCTCCCAAATATTGAACGAAGCGCCAAATAGGCCTCTGGTCACCCAAAACCGCGCGAGACAAATGTTTTGGTGGTAGGAAATTACAGTCCTGACTCTGGCCCGTGTAGCCTATCGGCCCGGTGTCCAAAGGTCTAAACCGGGGTAGGTTTGTAACTTCACCAAGGCGCCAGTCTCAACCGCCTCCGAGAAGCATTCATACGCCGTGGGCGCCTACCCATGCGCTCGGCCGAAATCTATCCCGCCCACATTTGGGACACCTGACATGACTGTCCTACCCCCAACCCGCAATATGTCCGAAATTTTAGATGGGGGCAAAGTTTGTAACTTTCCCCAAATTTCAAACAAGCGCGTCTCAAACCGAAACATTGTTCCCCCTTAGTTCCCCGCCTCCCTCCGTTTCCCCATTCATACTCCATGGGCGCGAAAACGCCCTCTCCACCAGCCGCGAAACCCCAGCCTCCTCCGTCCTCCACCCCATAGCGGCCAATCCACCGCCGCCCTCCTCCATCACGCCGGAGCCGGTACCCCGACGTCGTCGTCCAACGCAACCGCAACCGCAACGCCCTCAAGGACTTAGCAGCTGAAGCCGAGGCAGAGCTGCCTCCACGACGCCGACACCGACGTGCACTGTACCAGAACCACTCCGACCACGCCGTCCTGCGCCTCACTTCTGCGGCTCCACTATCGCAACCGTCCACCGCACCAGAGCTGTTCCCGCTATGCCGTCGTTCGCCGCCTCGGATCTGCTTCCCCGCCGCCGATAGACGGCCACCGCACCACACTCAACAACTTGGCCATGGGTTCGTCCAAGGCTGCACCGTCCTCCACAACTTCTGGTTTCCGGCGAACAACAAGAAGATCGTCGGAAAAACAGAAGGAGGACACAACACTGCCAGCAGAAAGAGGTACTCCTCTTCCCTTATTCGTGCAAATCTTACGTCTCCGCTCACACCGTATTCATCCCACGAAAGAAACTAGTTGAGCGCTTCTTACTGCATCTTCTTCGTGATACTAAATGCACAAGGTTTCCTCCCTTTTACTATTTCACCTTTGCTAGAGGTCAGGAGCCCGCCTGGATTTCAATTCAGGGTCAGTCGAACCGCAATTAAAAGAAGTAGCACCCGCTTAGGCGCGCGGAGCACCTAGTTCGCCTGTTCCCCGGGGAAGCGGCGCATCAGTGTCTATCATAGGGGTATGGGGTGCAGGAGCTGCTTGCGCCCGATCTGGAGGTCGGCGGAGCTTGAATGGATGGCCGGAGGGCGGTGCCAAGCACGGCGGTGCGGTGAGGTCGAGTGGAGGGCGCAGGCAGGGGAGGAATACTGGGCCGGTGGTCGCTGGCGTTTCGAGGAAGATCGTCAACACTGACTGGCTGGAGGTAGATGAAGGCGATCTGCCCGTTCTTTGTACATCGGACGGTGCAGAAAAAATGGACTGACCTATTTGCTTTCAGTCGACTGTTATTTTCATAGAATCCTGTAGTAATTTAGTGTGCCATGCATGTTGTAGAGCTATCATATGTCTCCCGTCATTTATTTCTCACCGACCTGCTATCTGCTACCTTTACACTGTACTAATTATGCACACACTTCACCCATACTCACACTATTTTTTTATGCATGGGTATTTCAGACTCAGACGTAGTGTTGATGAATGCAGAAAAGAAAAGACAGAAGTCGCTCCAGTGTAATTCAAAGATAAGCACTAAGCGTTTCAGCGCTCTAATGGGTGCAGTGTCAGCAGTTGGAGACAGTAAACGTAGCTCTGCAGCTCTCAATTGCCACACACAACCATCCCAGGTGCTTGCTTTAACTTTGCGCTGTCAAATGTGGTTGCATGTTGCATATGGTGTCTAGCTTGTATTGGTTCCAATTTGGTTAAATTGCATTTGCTTACTTTACACATTATACCTTTGATAATGACATGCCTTCCTGTTTTTGATACATACTACATATGTCTATTAACCATGTTCGTACATCGAACTAATGCTCTTTTGTATCCCTCATCAATCACTTATGATGAGACAGTCACCCGAGTGGGTTACTGTGAGATGCCCTACTCGTTTAAAGAGTGCAGTGTCATCCTCCCCACATGATTCTCAAGAAACAGCAAGGCTAAATGAAGATAGTCAACGTATCTCTCTAGTTGATCACCGCAATTCCCCCACACCACCATCGCAGGTGCTTGCTCTTACTTGGCAGTGTGATATGTGGTTGCATGTTGCATATGGTGTCTACCTTGTAATGCTTCTAATTAGGGCAAATTGCATCTGCTTAGTTAACACATTATACCTGTGAATATGACATGCCTTCCTGTTTTTGGTACATACTACGTCTTTCTATTAACCATGTTCTTACATCAAACTACTTTTCTTGTGTATCCCTCATCAATGCTCCTAATTTGTTAAATTGCATCTCCTTAGCTTACACATTATACATGTGAATATGACACACCTTCTTGTTTTTGGTACATACTACATCTGGCTATCACACCATGTTCTTACATCAAACTACTGTTCTTGTGTATCCTGCGTCTATCGCTTATGATGAGACAGTCACGCGCGTGGGTTAATATGAGACGCAATACTCTTATAAAGAATGCAATTTCATCCTCTCCACATGATTCTCAAGAAACGGCAAGCCTAAATGAAGATATTGAACGTAGCTCTGTACCTGAAGACCGCACTTCCCCTACACCACCATCACAGGTGCTTGCTCTAACTTCGCAGTGTGATATGTGGTTGCATGTTGCATATGGTGTCTAGCTTGTAATGCTTCTAATTAGGGTAAAGTGCATCTGCTTAGTTTACACACTATACCTGTGAATATGACATGCCTTCCTATTTTTGGTACACACTACATCTATGTGTTAACCTTGTTCTTACATGAAACTACCTCTCTTCTGTATCCTGCATCAATCACTTATGATGAGTCACCTTTATTCGTTGCATATTGCATATTATTTCTAGCCTGTTGCCATGTATTGCTTCTAATTTGGTCAAATACATTTGTTAGGGCACCCTTTTAATTTGGCAGAGTGATATTGGTTTCATCTTTCATATGGTTTCTAGCTTGCATCGATTCTAACAAGTTCAAGCACCTTGTGCTTAGTTTACACTTTATACATCATACATGTCAATATATCACGTCGTCCTATTTTTCATATATATTCCATCCTCCTATCATGCGGATGCCTTACATGAAAGTAGTGTTCGTCAGTATCATGCATCAATGAGTTCTGAAGAGCAAATTATATTCCTTTTTCTTGTGGGTTTGACTTGACAAGGCAAAATCAAGAAAGAGGAAGGAAAAGAGTAAGGAAGGCGATGATGGTGGTCCTCTGCAGCAACGTAAACGGAGCATCTGTACCGATTCTCCTTGTACTGATAGTGCATTACAAGGTCCAAGTCTCCGCTCCCCTACTCCACCATCCAAGGTGCTTGCTCTAACTTGGCAGTGTGATATCTGGTTGCATGTTGCATATGGTGTCTAGCTCGTATTGCTCCTAATTAGTGTAAACTGCATCTGCTTAGCTTACACATGATACATGTGAATATGACACGTTTTCCTGTTTTTGGTACATACTATATATGTCTATCACACCATGTTCTTACATGAAACTACTCTTCTTGTGTATCCTGCATCAGTCACTTATGATGGGACACCTTTAAGTTGGCAGTGTGATATTGGTTTGCGTCTTGAATATGATTTCTAGCATGTATTGCTTCTAGTTTGATGAATGCCACTTATGACGAGACAATTTTAACTTGGCAGAGTGATATTGATTGCACCTTCCATATGGTGTCTTGCAGTGTTTCTAATTTGTTGAAGTGCCTTCTGCTTAGTTACCACATCATAGGTGTGAATATGTCAAGCCGTCCATTTTTTCGTACATATTCCATCCTCGTATCATGACTTTGCCTTTCATCAGAGTAGTGTTCGTCAGTATCATGCATGAATGAGTTCTGAAGAGCGAATGATATTCCTTTTTCTTGTCGGTATGACCTCACAATGCAAAATCAATAAAGCTGAAGGAAATTGGCAAGGCATTGGATGATGGCGGTCCTTCCGAGCAATTGAAACGGAGGTTCTCTACAGATTCTACTCCGCCATCCTCCCAACATGATTCGCAAGACAACGCAAGGCTAGACAGTCAACGTAGCTGTGTAGATGATGAGCACATCTCCCCTACTCCACCATCACAGTTGCTTGCTCTAACTTGGCACTATTATATGTGGTTGCATGTTGCGTATGATGTCTAGCTTGTATTGCTTCTAACTTTGTTGAATTGCATCTGCTTACTTTACACATAATGCCTGTGAATATGACATGTGTTCCTATTTCTACATCAGACTACTATTCTTGCATATCCCGCATCAGTCACTTATGATAAGGCACCTTTAAGTCGCCACTGTGATATTGGTTGTGTCTTGCATATGATTTTTAGCATGTACTGCTTCTAATTAGTTGAAACGCCATACAGTTTGAACTTGGCAGAGTGATATTGGTTGCATCTTTCATATGGTTCCTAGCTTGCAGTGCTTCTAATTTGTTGAAATGCCTTCTGCTTAGTTACCACATCATAGGTGTGAATATGTCACACCATCCTATTTTTCATACATA
Organism: Triticum aestivum; assembly: GCF_018294505.1. Lineage (NCBI taxonomy): Eukaryota > Viridiplantae > Streptophyta > Magnoliopsida > Poales > Poaceae > Triticum > Triticum aestivum. Next base: position 312,314,904 of record NC_057808.1, on the reverse strand, counting down.
TTCCATCCTCGCATCATGTGTTTGCCTTTCATCTGAGTAGTGTTCGTCAGTATCATGCATGAATGAGTTCCGAAGAGCGAATTTAATTCCTTTTTCTTATCGGTTTGACTTCACAATGCAAAATCATTACATCTGAAGGAAATTAGTCCGGCAGTGGATGATGGTGGTCCTTCGGAGCAACTCAAACAGGGGGTCTCTACAGATTCTACTCCGCCATCCTCCCAACAAGATTCGCAAGACAACACAAGGCCGGACAGTCAACGTAGCTGTGTAGATGATGAGCACATCTCCCCTACTCCACCATCACAGGTGCTTGCTCTAACTTGACACTATTATATGTGGTTGCATGTTGCGTATGATGTCTAGCTTGTATTGCTTCTAACTTGAATTGCATCTACTTACTTTACACATAATGCCCGTGAATATGACATGTGTTCCTGTTTCTAGAACATACGTGTACATGATGAGCACATCTCCCCTACTCCACCATCACAGGTGCTTGCTCTTACTTGGAACTGTTATACGTGGTTGCGTTTTCCGTATGATGTCTAGTTTGTATTGCTTCTGATTATGTTGAATTGCATCTACGTAGCTTACAACTTATACCTGCAACGATCACTTACCCATAAGACACATTTAACTTGGGACTGTGATGTAGGTTGCATCTTGCATTGTCTTCTAGCTTGTACTGCTTCTAATTTCTTGAAATGGCACTTACGACGAGACACTTTTTACCTGATAGAGTGATATTGGTTGCATGTTCATATGGTGCCTAGCTTTCATTTCTTCTAATTTTGTTGAAATGCCTTCCGCTTACTATTTTTTCATACATATTCCATCCTCCTATCGTACGTGTGAATATGAAACGCTGTCTTTTTTGTATATATTCCATCCTCCTATCCCGCGCTTGCCTTACATCAAAGTAGTGTTCGTCTGTATCATGCATCAACCAGTTATGCAGAGCTAATTTTATTCATCTTCTTGTGGTTTTGACTTCATAAGGCAATATCAGAAAATAGGAAGGAAAAGAGTAAGTTAGGGGATGTTGGTGGTCCTCCGCACCGACGCAAACAGAGACTCTCTAGATTTGCCACTGCTACTGCTAATGAAGTTGAAGTCCCAAGTCTACATGATGAGTTCATCTCCCGTACTCCACCATCGCAGGTGCTTGCTCTAAGTTGACAGTGTGATAATTGGTTTCATGTTGCATATGTTGTCTAGCCTGTATTTCTTCTATTTTGATTAAATTGCACTTGCTGAGTTTATACGTTATACATGTGCATATGACATGGCTTTCTGTGTCTAGAATACACTGCATCTATCTATCATACCATGTTCTTACATCAAAGTACTGCTGTTGTGTATCCCGCATCAGTCACTCATGATTGGACGATTTTAACATGGCAGTTTGATAGTGGTTGCATCTTGCATTGATTTCTACATTGTACTGCTTCTAATTTTTCAAATTGCCACTTATGACAAGACACTTTTAATTTGGCAGAGTAATATTGGTTGCATCTTTCATATGGTGTCTAGCTTGCATTACTTCTATTTTCTTGAAAATCCTTCTGCTTAGTTTGCACATCGTAGCTGTGAATATGTCATGCCGCCCTGTTTTTCTTACATATTCCATCCTCATACGGTTGTCTTACATCAAAGTATTGTTTGTCTGTATCATGCATCAATGAGTTCTGAAGAGTGATTTTATTCTTTTGTGTTGTGGGTACAGCTTGACATGGCAAAGTCAAAAAAGAGCAAGGAAAATAATATAGTAGGGAGTGTTGTTACTCGTCGGGTGAAACGGAAAAGGTTCTGCCGTCGAGATTCTGCTGGTACTTATAGTGCAGTAGAAGGTCCAAGTCCACCGACTAAATCTACAAACACAGTATCACCTGCTCCACCAGCTGCAGCATCCGCTTCAACTGTACCAGCATCTCAACCAGTTACTCGTTCGTTTGCTCCGGAACTGGCCAGTTCCCAAGCTGCCTTCACACCTAACACTACTTCCAAAGCACTGCTGACACAACAGGACTTGCAAGATCAGATGAACCTCATGAGCATCAACACCAAGACGGTACCTGACCGAGTCAAGTTGCAATTGCATGCTCCTTTATATGTACTCTCACAGTTTGATGTACACTAACACTTTCCATATTCGTTGTTGAACTAGCACCACGGCGCAAGCGGGAACAGACATCAGGGATAATGCTTGACAGATTAACAAAATCTAAAGGAGGAAGAATGGAGATCCATTTTGAGGCAGGTTTAAAAAGGTCACGTGATGCTACAGAGTCAGCCAAGTTAGTATCAGAGGCAGCCGTTGCCGTTAGGTGTCATGCACGTATCCTCCCAACATGGATCCAGTACAGGAATGAGAAAGACAATACCCAGTTTAACACCTTCCTTGACCATTTATCCGTAAGTAATGTCATTCATCGCAATTAGTAATATTGTCTTGCTCTGTCCCATACTTTCTAGCTTCCTCCTAATAAGACTCACATTCTTTTTTCAATAGATGAGGTTCAAGTTGGATCCGAAAGATGATGCAACTAAACAAGCATGCACTCATGTTTTTCAGTCTGCTCTGCGACAGTATCGGTACCACCTTAGAAAATCTCACTTTGAAGGCAAGGCTAACAATGAAATCGCCCAAACATCTCCAGTGGAATATATTACAGATGAAGACTGGACAGCCCTCGTTAAACACTGGTCTGATCCAAAGTATCAGGTAGGCTATATGTATTTGATCAGACCACATATTGAACTTGTATTTATGTATGTGCCTTACAAGTGTATCTTCTTCTAGGCTAACTGTTTGAAGAACAAAACCAACCGTTCTAAAGTGAAATTCCAACAGACAACAGGATCTCGTAGCTATATTGCACACCGCGAGGCTCTTGTAAATAGCTGCTACTTCCTTCTTTTTTTGTGCCATATTATCGTATCTATATTGACTTGTTCCAAATACAGAGGAAAGCCCGTGCGGACCAAAAAGAACCTGAACCGAATGCAGTGCAAATCTTCAAGGATTGCCACACCAGCAAGATGAAGGGCATGAGCACACCAGTTCAAGCCGCTGTTGTAAGTCCTTACTCCTCCTGCCTTGAACTGATTGGTACTGTGATGTGTTCATTTAACTACTTGGTTTGCAGCCAATGTCAGTTACTCTGTTCACTTTTATTCACAGTTGTCTTAACGTATCATTTCACCTTACATGGTTTAAAAGAGATGAAGGATATTCTTTTGGTCTTGATCTGTAATCTAGTTGTTATGTTCACGTGCGCACACAATGATAAAATAGCCTGTTTGTTTTATATCTGTTTGCCCATGATATGAATGATGTCATACTACGTTCATCCTACTTTAAACCATGTCTGTTTATCCTTAGATGTCAACGAATGTGAGGAAATAGACAATACAGTAGGCATGCTACATGGACATATGTTCCGAAAGTGATTTTATTATGTAGTTGGCACTACAATACATGCTAATGTATTACAGTAGTTCACCAAAATAAGTTATGTATAAACGTTTAACCTACTTTGTTTGTTTTTGTCTCATTAGTAAATTATTTGGTACACTAATCTACAAGTTCAAACTTTCAGGAAGCTATGGAACAAATGATTGAACAGCCACAACCACCTGAAGGTGACGAGGCTACTACAGGCACAATGTCACCTCTTGCTACAGTGCGTCAGTATGTCTCCACTAACAGTGCAAAAAGCACCTTCCTGCGTAATTCTGGGTTGGTTGTCAAGGTAACCTCGTCCAAATCGCCTACTGAACAAAATCTTCCTGCTAGACAGAGTGATATATCTGTGCTCCAGACACAAGTCCAATCCCTAATGGACGTTGTTTCGGAAACAAGAATAGTGGTTGAGAAATGTTGTCAAGATATGAATGGTTTTGAAACCAGACTATCAGACATTCGCTTCGTTGTTCAAGAGCAATGGCGGAAAAAAGGTGGAGATCGTGCTGCTCCATCAGATTCTACAGCCTGAAACATTAGCACTCAGGTCAAATGATCTGTGCTTCTATACATCTGATGGTGCTTTTATCTGGAAGGAATGTAAACTTTATGCCAATAGGCCTTTTGTTGTATGGTTGGAATTTATTTAGTTGTGATACAACATTTATGATGCTGCCTCGGGCTGCAGTAATTACGACGCTATTTTTGTATAGTGTAGGTTTATCTTAGTAATGTATTCGGCCGAAAGCTTCGTAGGAGCCCAACATGCCAACATTCGTCGGGCCCATTCCAATTGGGCTAAAAATGATTACGGGCCGAAATTGGCATGTAGCCCACTAAAAATATCTGGGCCTAAATCAGCATAAGCTTTCATATTTTTTTGGTAGGCCTGTGCCCATAGTGGGCCTTTAACAGGCCTAAATATAATTTGGGCCCTCAGTAAAAATAGGCCGTTTATAGGTGTAAATATCTCGAGCCCATAAAAAACATTGGCCTTTAATAGACCGAAAGTGAGATTGGGCCCTGATTGTGCCAAATAACCCACTGGACTTAGCAGGCCGAGATGGTGGCCCATTTACGATGCGGATCTTTGACAGGCCGAAATTCGGACGGGCCGTAAATGTGCCGACCTAATACACGGGCCTTTAACAGGCCGGAACTTCGGTCGGGATAGATTATCGTCATTTTTATATGGCCCGTTAATGGACCCGATATGACATTGGGCCACATATGGCCCATGGTTTACGTCCGGCGTTAACAGGCCGAAAATGACAACAGGCCGAAAGTGGCCCAAAGCTATAGTGGGCCTCTAACAGGACGAATGTTAGACATGGCCGAATATGACCCAAATCCTTCACGGTCGTTTATGGGCTGAAAGTTTTGATGGCCTGTAACTGGGCCCAAATGAAGCCGGACCTTTAACAGGCCGCAAATACACCGTGCCGTAATTCGGCCCAATTACTTAACGGACTGTTAACGGGCCAGAAGTGACCATGGGCCGCGTTGATGACAAGTTTAGGATAGGCCGTTGACGGGCCGATTTGACAGAGAATCTTGGGCCTTTAGTTGGGCCGGCCCATTATGGTCTGCAGAATCTTGTGGGCCTTTAGCTGGGCCGGCCCATTGTGGTCCACAAAATCTTGTGGGCCTTTAGCTGGGCCGGCCCATTATGGTCTGCAAAATCGTGTGGGCCTTTAGCTGGGCCGGCCCATTATGGTCCGCTAAATTTTGTGGGCCTTTAGCTGGGCCAGCCCATTATGGTCCGCTAAATCTTATGGGCCTTCGGTTGGGCCGGCCCATTTAAACTTTGTGGGCCACTTTTGGGCCGGTCCACATGTCAACATATCATAGGCCCATCTCGACCGTTGGATGAGTGACACTGTGCCAACGCGGAGCTGACGCGTGGATCCGTCAGCCAATGAGAATTTTACACGTGGAAAATCGGCATTGGTCGTGGCTGTTAACGGGTTATCGGATCCAAAATCTGACCCGATAGCTTAACGGCGTTCCGTTATGGTGGATGCCACGTGTCGGTCACCCTTGATGAAAGCACTTCTGTGACACACGATTTATCCTCATGGAAGTAGACACTTCCGTGATGATAATTTTGGCAATGTCATGGAACACTTCTACGACAGCACAGGTATGACTATCTTGATTCTGTCATAAATTTGTCATGGATGTACATGCATGACAGAAAACGCGACCTACTGTGACAAACACGTATCATCACGGAAGTGTATTTTTTTTGTAGTGCAAGGAGAGCCCAATCCGGACACGGGTATAGTCTTTGGTCTTCGTGTCTTCACATCCCATCAGTCCGGCCCATGGATAACAGGTCGGACGCCCGAGGACCCCTTAGTCTAGGACTCCCTCAACAGGTATAGTTCATATGGAATTAAAAACATGAGCAAGGGGATTACAAGTCTTAAATCTAACAAGTTCCCGGAGGCTTACAAGCTGAAAAAAGATAAGGTGCCCGTAATCCCTTTCTTGTCCCTCTCCTCAGGAAATGGAACAAGATGACGGAAGGGCAAAAGGAGCGCCTAGGCGAGGCATGAGCAGCAGAAGGCACCAGGGGAACATCCCGGTGGCCATCCCGGAGAGAGGCTGGTGATTATGATGATGGGAGAAGAGCTGGAAGACGAGGCGGCAGGACCGGCAACACGCAACGAAGGCGTCGGTGCCCGCGTACTCTGACTTGATGGCCCGCCACCCGCCTTCTTCGCCTTCTCCGGGCCTCCTACGCCAGCCGCGCAAGGAGGCGACCCCGAGAAGTTCAAGGGGCCCGGTGCAGATGCTGCTGCTGCCGACACCGCCCCGGGACGGCGGGTCCGACACCTAGTCGGACCCGTCATCCTCCCGCCTACTACCCTCGTCGTTGCTGTCGCTGTCCTCCTCGTCGCTCGCGCTCGAGGAGGAATCTTCATCGTCGGAGGAGCTCTCCACGCAGCACTTCAGGCGAGTTCCAAGGTCTCCGAAGACCTTGACGGAGAGCAAGCCGCCCTCCATTAACTTGAAGTAAAGGATGAGCCCCACCGTCAAGCTATGGATGCGGGCGAACGTCTTCCATCCACGACGGAGATACATAACATGCGGAGCGGGGAAGTCGACGTCGACCCGCGTACCGCCGGTCCCGCAGCCCCTCATGTGCAATCTGAGGGTCTGGGGCGGATCGAGCTCCATCTCCTCAGCAAAGGGGGTGGGGAGACGGAAACGACGACGCGGTGGCCGGCGCAGCCTGATGAAGAACTCGCGGGGCCGGTCCCCGACGTGGCCCTCCATCGTGGGAGGCACCGCTGGTGTAGGCACGGCCGCCGTGCCACCTCGTCCTCCTCTCCCCCGACCACCGCGGTGACCTCGGCCACGCCCCCTCCCCCTTCCTCTTGTGGCTGGCTCCACCACCACGGGCTCATGGGAGGGAGGAACGCGCTGACGAGCAGCGACCCTCGTCGCCAGCGTCGACGGCCCAGCACCTCCTCTCGCCATGGCAGGTGGAAGAAAGAAGCAATGATTAAGGAGGATGGATACTGAACGAATGTGGGACGACGCCCCCTCCCCCTCCTTATAAAGGGGCGGGGTTGAGGCTCGGCCGCCCCACTCAGCCAATCCGGCCGGCGGAGGCGTAGGGAATCGGGACCGACCCGCTGCCCTAATCAGCGACAGCCTGGTTTCCTGCCTCCACTTGCATAAAGGACGCGTGGCGAACATGCAGGGTCGAAAGGACGGGTGAGGTGACCGTTCCCCGCCCCGTGATCGGGGGGGGGGCGTGGGCGCCTCGAAGACTACGGCCCGAGTCCATCTAGTAAATGAGCAACGCCTCCACGCCTCCCTCTTTTTATGGGGAAGGCGTGAGCCGCCTCTTTACCACGATGTGACGCATGCATGCGAAAACCGTCCCACGCATGCCGCCCACGTCACGCACGGCCCCCCACATCGCGCGTTCAACGCAGGTCGTGGGGAAGCGCACCAGACAGAAAATTACTGCGGTAGAATCCGCCCCTCCTGCCCGCACACCGTTTTTGGGCCTGGCCCAACAACGTGTCGCGCTTATGTGTGGCCCAGGCCCTGGGGCTCCTGTCGGTGTACAAAAGTAGGGGCACACCTTTGCACCCCTTTACTTGTGCACAGGCAGTCGGAGCTGCGCGCCACGGCCACACCAAGCAGCGCAGGGGAGGGAAGCCGGAGAGAAGCCGAAGCACAAGATGGCCAAGGCAACGCCAAGACCAAATATACCAAAGAGCAAGAGGGCGAGGTGGACTCCCCCGGCAAGATCCTCGCCGGGGCAGACCTCCGTGGCCCCAGCAAGAACCTTGCCGGGGCAACTTGCCCGAACGCCAACAGAGCGAGCCGCCCTTGAGCCCACAGGTTCCAACCCAACCAACTACGATTGGACCAGGGCTCGAGAGGCACCTCTGTGGTGGTATGCAGATCTTTGTCAAGACCATAGAGATATGAGATCAGATGAGAACCAGAAGACGGCGACCCTCGGCGGGATCCTTGCCGAGGAGATCCACAAGACCCCCGGCAAACGCCTTGCCGGGGACGACTGCAACGCCACGGCAAGACCCTTGCCGGGCTCCTGGCAAGGCCCTTGCTGAGGGCATCAGCGGGGCCATAGCCAGGCCCGCGTTGACCAAGACTCCACCGCCGTCCCCAAGCAGCTGCTAGCTCAACCAGCTGGGCAGGCACCTACATGGCGACGGGCGGCCTCTGCGCCAACTCAGCAAGCACCTGCGTGGTGGCATGCAGATCTTCGTGAAGATCCTACCACCGCGCCACCTCAGCTGCCTACCTACCTACATGGCGCTGCATGCACCGCTGGCCTGGGCGCGTGTCAAAGCAGGGTGAGGCGGGCAGCGGACGGGACGGGCCTCGTTCCCATCCCCAATAAAGCTAGGGGACACCTAAGCTGCGCATTAAATGCGTCTTGTCCTGTAATACAGGCGATAAGCTCATAGTACTGTAGGCCTTTCCACCTCCTGTGTGCCACTGTGGCAGCCCCTTTCGACTATAAAAGGAGGCCCATGGCATACTGGAAGAGGATTCGGCTCTTTGGAACTACACAACCAGCATAGCTAGTTCGAGAGCTCAAGAACGCTCAATATATCCGCCAAAGCAGGACTAGGGTTTTACGCATCCTCGCGGCCCGAACCTGGGTAAACGATCCTTGTGCTGACTGTTAATCCTGCTCTTCTCACAACCCCGTGCCCCGGCAACCGTAGTAGGGATTCTTGTGATCCCATAGGTGTCGTTTCCCACCGACACCTGGTATACGGGGCAGAAGCAGTTCTCCCCATGGAACTCATATATGTGTCACCTCGAGTGCTCGCTTATGATGAGCTTGAGCAAGAGCAGTTGCGCCAAGATGATGCGACGCTCCTTGAGGAAGATCGTCTTCGGGCTGCTGTGCGAGCTGCTCGCTACCAGCAAGCCTTACGCCGCTACCATAGCCGCAAGATTCATGCCCGAAGCCTTGAGGAAGGTGAACTTGTTCTTCGGCGAGTTCAATCCGCCAAGAATTCCAACAAGTTGACGACAAAGTGGGAACGCCCTTATCGGGTAATACGGGTCACCAGGCCCGGTGCAGTCTGCCTGGAGACCGAAGATAGGATTCCTGTGAGCAACTCCTGGAACATCGAACATCTTCACAAGTTCTACCCATAAGGCGCGGTTGCCGGGCCTCCCGGCAGACCACTTTTTGTACAAGGGCAAGGCATGTAACCCTTTGTACAAAGCCAAGCGCAGACCCTGAGCAATAGATAAATAAATGAAATGCTGGCGCCCTAGAAATTAGCATGCATGCTAGGTCGAGTCTCTCTCTGTGTTAGGGTTGATAGTGCTTGGCGGCGGCTAACCCCTAGCATAGAGGTCGAGTCATGTCTTTCTGTCTCCTCCAGTCTGTTCTTGGTTCACAGGCTGCACAGGCATTTCTGCAGAGCCGTTTGGAGGAAAGAAGGCGGATCGACACCCCTGACCCCGACAAGCCAAGGTTGGCAGGGGCTGCGAATTCAGATAAGTTTTCTCTCCCCCGCCGTGCGTTTCCGTATGAAACTTGAACGTATGAAACTTCGCTCGCTCCTGTGCCACCGTGCTCCGTCCTTCCTATGCCCGAAATCCTTTCTAGGCCGGAATTTGGTTGTAGTTGCAGTGGAAGGGAGACGAGCGAAGGGTCCGATCCTGCTTTACCCCTACTCCCGCCAAAGGCGTGGGTATAATCGTGGTATAACGAAGGAAGCTGGCAAGGTTTGTTGCCGGGCGACGTTGTTTGTTTAAAATAACAAGGACTCATCCCTTAGCGTGGGCCTCGCTCGCGCACAAAAGAACCCAGCAAGCACCCCTTTTCATTAATACGTTGATTAAACAATTACAATTCATACGGAATGTAAACATGAGCAAGGGGTTACAAGGTCTAAATTCGACAAGTGCCCGCGGGCTTAAGATCTAAAAAAAGACAAGATGCTCGTAATCCCTTTCTTGTCCCTCTCCTCAGGAAGCGGATCAGGATAAGCAGGAGGGCAAAAGGAGCGCCTAGGCGAGGTACGAGCAGCAGAAGACACCAAGAGAAAGCTGGTGATGACGGTGCCGGGGAAGAAGCCGAAAGATGAGGTAGCGGGCCGGCAATACGCGACGAAGGTGTCGGTGCCACCATACTCCGAGTTGATGGCCCGCCACCCGCCTTCTTTGTCTTCTCCGGCCTTCCAGCGCCAGCCGCCAGAAGTAGCGGCACCGAGAAGTTCAAGGAGCTGGCTCGAGGAGCCGCTGCCAAGAACTTCCCCGCCCCCGGCAGATCATCCTGCCATGGAGAAGGCCAGGTGTAGATGATGCTGCTGCCGGTATCGCCTAGGGACGGGGCGTCCGACGCCTAGTCGGACCCGTCCACGTCGTCATCCCCGCTGGCCCCCTCCCCGTCGCCGTCGCTCGAGGAGGAGCTCTCATCGTTAGTCTAGCTCTCCGCACAGCACCCTAGCCTATGTCCCGAGCGCCCGAAGACCTTGACGGAGAGCAGGTCGCTCTCCAATAACTTGAAAAGGAGAACGTTCCCCTTCATCAGGCAGTGGGCGCGTGCGAAGGATTTCCAACCCTGTCGGGGAAACGACACCTATGGGATCGCTGGGATCCCTTCTACGGTTCGCGGGCGCGGGGTTGTGCAAAGAGCGGGTTTGACAGGAAGCACACAGATTGTTTATCCAGGTTCAGGCCGCGAAGATGCATAATACCCTAGTCCTGCTTTGGTGGATGTATTTGAGTGTTCTTGTGTTCTTGAGCTAGCTACGGGGTGTGACTTTCCCAAAAGATCCGAATCCTTCTCCTGGTCGCCTCGGGCCTCCTTTTATAGACAAAAGGGGTTGCCACAGTGGCGCACAGGAGGTGGAAAGGTGTATAGTGGATGAGTCTATCCTCTGGCACCGTCGCACAAATGCATTTAATGCGCTGCCGACGTGCCCCTCCCGCTTTATCGGGGACGGCAAGGAAGCACGTCCCAGCTGTCGCCGCCCTGCCTGACTTCGACACGCGTCCGAGCTGACGAGGCGCCGTGGCGCCACGTTGGCTGGCTGCTGGGCTGGCGCGGTGTTGGAGCCTTCACGAAGATCTGCATGCCACCATGCAGGTGTTTGCTGGGTGGGTCGTAGAGGCCGCTCGTCGCCACGCAGGTGCCTGCTCAGCTGGTTGAGCTGGCAGCTGCATGGGGACGGCGGTGGAGCCTTGGCAGACACGGGCCCTACTGCGGTCCTGTAAGTGTCTTCGGCAAGGGCCTTGCTGGGGCCCCGGCAAGGGTCTTGCCGTGGCATCGTTGTCTTCCCCGGCAAGCGTCTTGCCGGGGGTCTCGTGGATTTCCTCGGCTAGGATCCCGCCGAAGATCATCGTCTTCTGGTCCTCATCTGATCTTGTGTGTTTATTATCTTGACAAAGATCTGCATGCCACCATGGAGGTGCCTCCCGAGCCTTGGTTCCAATGTGGTTGTTGGCGGCATTGGAACCCTCGGGCTCAAGGGTGGCTCGCTCTGCTGGTGGTGGGCAAGCTGCCCCGGCAAGGCTCTTGCTGGGGCTGCGGGGGCTGCCCCGGCATGGGTCTTGCCGGGGGAGTCCACCTCGCCCTCTTGCTCTTTGTGTCTCTTGGTCTTGGCGTTGCTTTGGTTGCCTTGTGCCTTCGGCTTCCCTCCTCTGCCCTGCTTAGTGTGGCCGTGGGCGCGGCTCCGACTACCCATGCACAAGTAAAGGGGTAAAAAGGAGTGCCCCTACTTGTACACCGATAGGAGCCCCCGGGCCTGGGCCACACATAAGCGCGACACGTTGTTGGGCCAGGCCCAGAACGGTGCGCGGGCAGGCGGGGCGGATTTTACCGCGGTAACTTCTTCACTCGCTTGCGCTTCCCCACGACCCGCGTTGAACGCGTGTCGTGGAGGGTCGTGCGTGACGTAGGGGGCATGTGTGGGGCGGTTCCCGCAAGAATGCATCACATCATAGTAAATGGTAAAGAGGCGGCCCACGCCTTTCCCACAAAAAGGAATAACCAGAGGCGCGCTGCTCATTTACCCTCCGTGCTTTCTTCAATCTCGGAACCGCTGTCCCCTTCTTCCTCCCTCTCAAGATCTTGCCTTTGCTCGCCGCCGCCGCGTCCTCGTCGTCCTTCCCCTTTGCCTCTCGCAGCCGCCATGGCAACCAAAACCAGTAAAGGCAAGGGAGTGGCCAAGGACACCGGGGCGAAGGAGCCGCCAGAGAGCGAGTTGGCGGCATGGCGGACGCAGTCCGCCTACTTCCCCACGAAGGTCGACGCGGTCCATCTCCGGGACTACTTCAAGCACCTGTGGGGGTGCAAGACGGGGGAGGGGGGAGACGACGGGCACCCGGCCACGCGCGTCATCCCTGGCGCTTTCGCCGAAGCCGGCCCGAATCGGTACCCATTCTTCGTCGACTACTTTTCCTGCGGCCTCTGCCCCCCCCCCTTCTATGATTTCTTCAATGACGTCATGCACACCTACGGCTTTCACCTTCTGGATTTCACTCCAAACGCCGTGGCGTGCATGGCTCTCTTTGCCCATCTCTACGAGGGCTTCACCGGAGTGTTCCCCAACACGGCGCTCTTCCGCCATTACTTTTATCCTCGAATCCAAAAGGGAGGCGCCATCTCTGGTTGTGTTGCCTAGATCCCAAGGACCAAAGGGACATACCCGGAGGGCGCTCAGAAGGAGAGGTGGGAAGAGTGGCGGGACCGGTGGTGCTGGATTGAGGAGGAGGACCCGCAGGAATTCTGCCAGGTTCGCCAGGCGCCGCCGGTTCGCAGAAATGACTGGGGTGATGTTGATGGCGATGATGCAAAGCTCACGGTCGCCACCACCAGGATTCTTTGCCTCACCGAGGCCGGGCTCACCCTCGAGATGATCGGGGCGGATTTCATCCCCCGCCGAATCGCTCCACTTCACAACAAGGGGAGGCCGGCCTGGCTCTTCACGAATGCGGCCGACATCATGAGGCTTCGCCCCGGCTTGGACCACAACCTCACGGTGATGGGGCACGCCCACTTCTGTCAGCGGCTCTTCCAGCTCGACGTGAACCGCGACGACAAGGTCGAGCGGTCCGTCAAGGCCGCGAAGGCCGGCAAGGTCGCCAAGGGGCCCTTGTTTGGGTTGCTGGCGGGGGTGGTCCCGCTGAGCAATAACTCGCGCTGAAACGACATCATCACTATGATACCGGAGTTCAACGCACACGGCCTCGTCCCAAATTGGGCCGAGCCACCGATGGATCAGGTGCAGGAGTTCTTCGATACCTTGGAGGAGAAGTACGTCCGCGACGAGCCGCTGCTCGTCCAGGACACCACCCAGGCGGAGCTGGACTACATCACCGCCAGGGCGGCGGAAGCGGATCTCGCCAGGGAGGCCGGCAGCGCCGGCAGCGTGGAGGACAAGGCCACGGCGGCCGCGGAGGAAAAGGAGCTCGCCCAGTGGGTAGAGTCCGCTGGGGAGGCCAGTAGCGCCGGCACCGGGGCCCCTCTCATCGAAGATGTGGTCGATGAGTCGTTGTCGGAGGAGGTCGAGACTGTCGACCCTCCGGTCACGGGGAGAGGGCGAGTCCTGCGGTGGGCCAGCTCTGGCGAGCCAGTCCGGCCTGGCAGGGCCGTGGAGCCGTAGCAAACCCAGGAGGCGTCCGTGCGCCAGACGAGGGCTGCGGCGGCGATGAAGGTGGTGAAGGCCGCGGTGGCGAAGAAGAAGGCAACTGCCTCTTCTTCGTCCAAGCGTCCTCGGACTCCATCTGCTTCCCCTCCTCCCGCGGATGACGACACGGAGGTTGTCGATTTTGGGTCCCTCAGCCCAAGGAGGAAGAGGAAGGCAATAGAAGAGGAGGCGGAGGATGAGTAAGTATCTTGCTCTTTTTTGTCATCTCCGTCTCCTCAGACTGTGCGGCTTATCTTGATTTGTTTTCATCTTCGCAGAGACGTGGAGACGCTGGCCCAGAGGGTGAAGAGGGCCTGGGCTTCGGCAGGCGGCCAGCCCCCGGCGGGCACTTCGAGTACGCCGCTGGTGGTGGTGAGCAACCCGGAAAGCAGCCCCCGGCACAGCCCCCAGCGTAACTTCACCACTCGCCCCCCCTCAACACATGCTGGGGTACGACCGCTTGGTGTTGACCTTGCCGTGGTTGCAGGAGGAGGACGGCAGCAGGAGGAGCCACTGGGGGCCACCCCCAACACACCGCCCCCATCAACTAAACCGCCCCGAGGGGCGTCCCCGGCAAGGGCGCCAAGCGTCGAGCCAATGCCCACGGAGGAGGAGGAGGAGGAGAACCCGGGTGCTGGCAGCTCCGTCCCGGTGCCAGGCGTTGGCGGGGAAGGGGCTACTTCTTCCCAGCCCGACACGGGTAAGTGATTCGCCTTCTGTCCTTGTTCTTTCCTGTTTCTTCTTTTCCCTTTTTTTGAATCTTGGTCTTGGCCTCGCCTCACTCCCCTTCTCGGCGTCTAGATCCTTCCCCGGCGGACCCGGAGGATGTTGACACCATCATCGAGGAGGTCGCCAGGGACGCCGCGGCCGAGGCCGACAAGATTGCTGCTGAGGAGGCCGCCAAGGCTGCCGCTGAAGAGGCCACCAAGGGGTCTGCTGAGGAGACCGGCAAGGCTGCTACCAAGGAGGGCGGAGAGGGGCCTGCCGGGGAGGCCAGCAAGGCCGTTGCTGTGGAGGGGGCGGTCGACGACCAACCCTCCTCCTCTGCTGCTTCTGGCTCAGGCAGGTACCTGAGGGTGAGCGATGGCCTGTTTGTCCACCTCCCAGGGACGGCGAGCACCGGGGCGCCCGTCGAGGGGGGGGGGGTGTTTGATGATGAAGTGCTCGCCACCGCCGGGCTTGAGGTTGTTGACGAGCCGAGCGCCGGTGGCGGCGGTTCTCAGGAAGAGCGGCTCCTCCAGGCCATGAGTGCTAACTTCCAGAAGCTCCAGGCGCTTCACCGCGCCCGCCTGAACAAGGCCATGTCCAGGATGGCGATGGTGGACAAGGCAGAGGCGGACCTCGAGGAGTGCATCGCCGAGGCACAGGCTTGGTGCCACCAGGCCCACAAGGACTTGAAGGCCGCCCAGGACATGCTGGCTAAGCGCAACCTGGAGCTCGTCATGAAGCAGGCCGACATCGAGAAGGCCCAGGAACTGGCGGAGCAGCAGGCTGCCCAGGCCGAGGCTGCTCAGCACCAGCAGCAGGCCGCGCTAAACTCCCAGGAGGAGGACCTTGACGCGCGTGAGGAGAAGCTTGCCACGATGCACCGCGGCAAGGACGAGGAGGTGGAGAAGCTCGTCGTGCAGCGAACCCAGGAGCTGGAGCAGAGGCACAAGGAGGCACTCAATGACAGGCTCTGGTTCACGCCGGCAAGGTGAAAGAGCTGGAGGTGGACCGGGACGGGCTGAAGGATCAGGCCCTGAAGCTAGCCAAGGAGAAGGACACGCTCAATGGTGCCCTGGTGGAGGCGCAGGGCGCAGTCCTTGGCAAGGCTGAGCTGCTCTCCAAGGCTAACGACTCCATCAAAGACCTGAAGCTGAAGCTGGAGGGTCTTGAGGAGACGCTCTCGGAGGCCAAGGCCCGGGAGGAGACCCTGGCCAAGGATCTGGAGGCCGAGAAGCAGCTGTGGAAGAACGAAGCCGCCAACTACAAGGATTTTGTGGAGGGCGAGAACCGCTGGATCAGCCGCCTCGAAGACGTCGCCGAAAGGATCACCGCAAAGCTGGCTGCCATGGGGATGCCAAATGTGAGGTACACCCCGGAGCGCAACGTGAGTCCCAACGCCAAGCTGACCCTATTCTTCGAGGGTGTCTTCAGGGTCCTGGAGCAGTTTCGCTCCAACAGGGCGGCCTCTCTGGCCGATGAGGCCCGAAAGCTTTGCCGGGGTGCCATGAACAAGGTCCTCACCAAGGTGGCATACTAGAACCCCGACCTCGACTTCGACGCCGCACTGGAGAGCTTGCCGGAGGATGCTGACCTCGCGGCGCTCAAGGAGCGTATAGAGCGCATCATCTGCCGCGTCGACGAAATCCAGAGGGTGGAGGGCTAGCGCCGGGATTAGGCACCCCGTTTCTCATTGCCGCTGCAGGTTCATGACCAAGACAATTTCCATATTTAGTTAGAACCGTGGCAAGAACATATGTAATATAACTCTGTAGTACTTTCGAGATGATGCATGTTATCTTCCTTTTTGATCTTCCTTTGTATGTTCACCCTACGTTAATTGGGTAGGCTTGTCAGCGCGTAAACCCAGGCCACAGCACCTTGAGGACGGATCCCCAATGGCCTGCCGAGTGTGCTTGCTGCCAGGCGAACCACCTTACCGCTCTCAATGCGGCCGCTCGAACTGTCGAGCTTGACTCGAGTCAGAATCGAGAGTGTTGCCAATTGCGGAAGGCTACCCTGCCGTTCTCGACGTGGCCGCTTGAGATGTTGAGCGGACTCAAAACAGAGCAAGGGCGTTGCCAATAGCGGAAGGGCCCCTTTGTGTGCAGGTTCTCCATACATAGGGCAGGACCTTCGAGGACAATAACCTTATATATAAAAAGAAATTGTTAAAGTTTCGCATGACTTAGCTTTTCTGTCGCTACACGGGTGTCCACCGCATCTGCAGATGGTGCCGTCAAGCTTGGTCGTCTTCTTCCTTGGAACGACGGCCACGATGAAGCCGCTGCCCCAATTAGACCAGATTTCCACAACTGCGCCCCCTACCTGGCGTGCCAAAGATGTCGGGGAAACGACACCTATGGGATCGCTGGGATCCCTTCTACGGTTGGCGGGCGCGGGGTTGTGCAAAGAGCGGGAATGATAGGAAGCACACATATCGTTTGCCCAGGTTCGGGCCGCGAAGATGCGTAATACCCTAGTCCTGCTTTGGTCGATGTATTTGTTGTGTTCTTGAGCTAGCTACGGGGTGTGAATTGCCCAAAAGATCCGAATCCTTCTCCTGGTCGCCTCGGGCCTCCTTTTATAGAAAAAGGGGCTGCCACAGTGGCACACAGGAGGTGGAAAGGTGTAAAGTGGATGAGTCTATCCTCTGGCACTGTCGGACAAACACATTTAATGCGCTGCCGATGTGCCCCTCCTGCTTTATCAGGGACGGCAAAGAAGCATGTCCCAGCTATCGCCGCCCTGCCTGACTTCGACACGCGTCCGAGCTGACGAGGCGCCGTGGCGCCACGTTGGCTGGCTGCTGGGCTGGCGCGATGGTGGAGCCTTCACGAAGATCTACATGCCACCACGCAGGTGTTTGCTAGGTCGGTCATGGAGGCTGCTCGTCGCCACGCAGGTGCCTGCTCAGCTGGTTGAGTTGGCAGCTGCATGGGGACGCCGGTGGAGCCTTGGCAGACGTGGGCCCTGCTGCGGTCCCGTAAGTGTCTTTGGCAAGGGCCTTGCCGGGGCCCCGGCAAGGGTCTTTCTGTGGCATCGTTGTCTTCCCCGGCAAGCGTCTTGCCGGGGGTCTCGTGGATTTCCTCGGCTAGGATCCCGCCAAAGATCGTCGTCTTCTGGTCCTCATCCGATCTTGTGTGTTTATGATCTTGACAAAGATCTGCATGCCACCACGGAGGTGCCTCCCGAGCCTTGGTTCCAATGTGGTTGTTGGCGGTGTTGGAACCCTCGGGCTCAAGGGTGGCTCGCTCTGCTGGTGTTGGGCAAGCTGCCCCGAGAAGGGTCTTGCCGGGGCTGCGGAGGTGATACGTCCATTTTGCATCAGGCTTTTGTATCTATATTTATTGCATTATGGAATGTTATTACACATTATGTCACAATACTTATGCCTATTCTCTCTTATTTTACAAGGTTTACATAAGGAGGGAGAATGCCGGCAGCTGGAATTCTGGGCTGGAAAAGGAGCAAATATTAGAGACCTATTCTGCACAACTCCAAAAGTCCTGAAACTCCACGAAAGTTATTTTTGGAAATAATAAAAAATATTGAGCGGAAGAAATACGTCAGGGGGGCCTCCACCTGGCCACGAGGGTGGGGGCGCGCCCTACCCCCCTGGGCGCGCCCCCCGCCTCGTGGGCCCCCTGTTGGCCCTCCGGTGGCCGTCTTCTGCTATATGAGGTCTTTCGTCCGAAAAAAAATAATAAGCAAGCTTTCGCAACGAGACTCCGTCACCATGAGGTGGAACCTTGGCGGAACCAATCTAGGGCTCCGGCAGAGCTGTTCTGCCGGGGACACTTCCCTCCGGGAGGGGGAAATCATCGCCATCGTCATCACCAATGCTCCTCTCATCGGGAGAGGGCAATCTCCATCAACATCTTCACCAGCACCATCTCCTCTCAAACCCTAGTTCATCTCTTGTATCCAATTCTTGTCTCCAAGTCCGGGATTGGTACCTGTAGGTTGCTAGTAGTGTTGATTACTCCTTGTAGTTGATGCTAGTTGGTTTATTTGGTGGAAGATCATATGTTCAGATCCTTTATGCATATTAATACTCCTCTGATTATGAACATGAATATGATTTGTGAGTAGTTACGTTTGTTCCTGAGGACATGGGAGAAGTCTTGCTATTAGTAGTCATGTGAATTTGGTATTCGTTCGATATTTTGATGAGATGTATGTTGTCTATCCTCTAGTGGTGTTATGTGAACGTCGACTACATAACACTTCACAATTATTTGGGCCTAGAGGAAGGCATTGGGAAGTAATAAGTAGATGATGGGTTGCTAGAGTGACAGAAGCTTAAACCCTAGTTTATGCATTGCTTCCGTGAGGGGCTGATTTGGATCCATATGTTTCATGCTATGGTTAGGTTTACCTTAATACTTTCGTTGTAGTTGCAGATGCTTGCAATAGAGGTTAATCATAAGTGGGATGCTTGTCCAAGTAAGGTCAGCACCCAAGCACCGGTCCACCCACATATCAAATTATCAAAGTACCGAACGCGAATCATATGAACGTGATGAAAACTAGCTTGACAATAATTCCCATGTGTCCTCGGGAGTGCTTTTCTCTATATAAGAGTTTGTCCAGGCTTGTCCTTTGCTACAAAAAGGATTGGGCCACCTTGCTGCACTTTATTTACTTTTGTTACTTGTTGCTTGTTACAAATTATCCTACCACAAAACTATCTGTTACCTATTATTTCAGTGCTTGCAGAGAATACCTTGCTGAAAACCGCTTATCATTTCCTTCTGCTCCTCGTTGGGTTCGACACTCTTACTTATCGAAAGGACTACGATAGATCCCCTATACTTGTGGGTCATCAAGACTCTTTTCTGGCGCTGTTGCCGGGGAGTGAAGCGCCTTTGGTAGGTGGAATTTGGTAAGCAAAAATTTATATAGTGTGCTGAAATTTACTGTCACTTGTTACTATGGAAAGTAATCCTCTGAGGGGCTTGTTCGGGGTATCTTCACCCCGACCAGTAGAGCAAAGAGTTGCTCCTCAACCTACTGAACTTACTAAACCTACTGAAAATGAAGATGTCCACTTTGAAATTCCTTCGGGTATGCTAGAAAAACTGCTAGCTAATCCTTTTGCAGGAGATGGAACAAAGCATCCTGATGAGCACCTAATATATGTGGATGAAGTTTGTGGATTATTTAAGCTTGCAGGTATACCCGGTGATTTTGTTAAGAAGAAGGTCTTCCCTTTATCTTTGAAGGGAGATGCATTGACATGGTATAGGCTATGTGATGATACGGGATCATGGAACTACAAACGATTGAAATTGGAATTTCATCAGAAATTTTATCCTATGCATCTTGTTCATCGTGATCGCAATTATATATAATTTTTGGCCTCGCGAAGGAGAAAGCATCGCTCAAGCTTGGGGGAGGCTTAAATCAATGTTATATTCATGCCCCAATCATGAGCTTCCAAGAGAAATAATTATTCAAAGTTTTATGCTCGGCTTTCTGATAACAATCGCACCATGCTCGATACTTCTTGTGCTGGCTCTTTTATGATGAAAACTATTGAATTCAAATGGGATTTATTGGATAGAATTAAACGCAACTCTGAAGATTGGGATCTCGACAAAGGTAAGGAGTCAGGTATGACACCTAAGTATGATTGTGTTAAATCTTTTATGGATACCGATGTTTTCCGTAAATTTAGCACTAAATATGGACTTGACTCTGAGATAGTAGCCTCTTTTTGTGAATCTTTTGCTGCTCATATTGATCTCCCTAAGGAGAAGTGGTTTAAATATCATCCTCCCATAGAAGTAAAAGTAGCTGCACCTATTAAAGTTGAAGAAAAGACTATCACTTATAATGATCCTATTGTTCCTACTACTTATGTTGAGAAACCACATTTCCCTGTTAGAATAAAGGATCATGCTAAAGCTTCAACTGTGGTCCGTAAAAGCAATTTTAGAACTTATACACCTCCTGAGCAAATTAAAATTGAACCTAATATTGCTATTGTTAAAGATCTCTTGGCTGATAATATTGATGGGCATGTTATTTATTTCTGTGATGAAACTGCTAGAATTGCCAAACCTTGTGCTAAAGACAAACATAGACCTGTGGTAGGCATGCCTGTTATTTCTGTTAAAATAGGAGATCATTGTTATCATGGCTTATGTGATATGGGTGCTAGTGCTAGTGCAATACCTATTGACTTATACAAATAAATTAAGCATGATATTGCACCTACTGAGTTAGAAGATATTGATGTCACAATTAAACTTGCCAATAGAGATACTATTTCACCAATGGGAATTGTTAGAGATGTTGAAGTCTTGTGTGGGAAAACTAAATATCCTGCTGATTTTCTTGTTCTTGGTTCCCCACAAGATAGCTTTTGTCCCATTATATTTGGTAGACCCTTCTTGAACACTGTTAATGCTAAGATAGACTGCAAAAAGGATGTCGTTACTATTGGTTTGGGTGATATGTCTCATGAGTTTAATTTCTCTAAATTTAGTAGACAACACCGTGAAGAGGAATGTCCTAGTAAGGATGAAATAATTGGTCTTGCTTCTATTGCCGTACCTCCTAGTGATCCTTTAGAACAATATTTGCTAGACCATGAAAATGATATGTTTATGAATGAAAGAAGGGAAATAGATGAAGTATTCTTTAAACATGAACCTATCCTGAAACACAATTTGCCTGTTGAAATCCTAGGGGATCCTCCTCCACCCAAGGGCGATCCCGTGTTTGAGCTTAAACTGTTACCTGATACTCTTAAATATGCTTATCTTGATGAGAAAAAGATATATCCTGTTATTATTAGTGCTAACCTTTCAAAGCATGAAGAAGAAAGATTATTGAAAACTCCGAGGAAGCACTGTGCTGCTATTGGATATACACTTGATGATCTTAAGGGCATTAGTCCCACTCTATGTCAACATAAAATAAATTTGGAGGAAGATGCCAAACCAGTTCGTGACCATCAACGACGGTTGAATCCTAAGATGAAGGAAGTGGTAAGAAAAGAAATACTAAAGCTCCTTGAGGCAGGTATAATTTATCCCGTTGCTGATAGTCAGTGGGTAAGTCCTGTCCATTGTGTCCCTAAGAAGGGAGGTATTACCGTCGTTCCTAATGATAAAGATGAGTTGATCCCGCAAAGAATTATTACAGGATATAGGATGGTAATTGATTTCCGCAAATTAAATAAGGCTACTAAAAAAGATCATTACCCCTTACCTTTTATCGATCAAATGCTAGAAACATTATCCAAACATACACATTTTTGCTTTCTAGATGGTTATTCTGGTTTCTCTCAAATACCTGTGTCAGCCAATGATCAATCAAAGACTACTTTTACTTGCCCTTTTGGTACTTTTGCTTCTAGACGTATGCCTTTTGGTTTATGTAATGCACCTGCTACCTTTCAAAGATGCATGATGGCTATATTCTCTGACTTTTGTGAAAAGATTTGTGAGGTTTTCATGGACGACTTCTCCGTCTATGATCCTCTTTTGATGATTGCTTAAGCAACCTTGACCGTGTTTTGCAGAGATGTGAAGAACCCAACCTTGTCTTGAATTGGGGAAAGTGCCACTTTATGGTTAATGAAGGTATTGTCTTGGGGCATAAAGTTTCTGAAAGAGGTATTGAGGTTGATAAAGCCAAGGTTGATGCTATTGAAAAGATGCCATGTCCCAAGGACATCAAAGGTATAAGAAGTTTCCTTGGTCACGCCGGTTTTTATAGGAGGTTCATTAAGGACTTCTCAAAAATTTCTCGGCCTCTGACTAATTTATTACAAAAAGATATACCATTTGTTTTTGATGATGATTGTGTAGAATCATTTGAAATACTTAAGAAAGCATTGATCTCTGCACCTATTATTCAGCCACCTGATTGGAATTTACCCTTTGAAATTATGTGCGATGCTAGTGATTATGCTGTAGGTACTGTTCTAGGGCAAAGAGTTGATAAGAAATTAAATGTTATTCAATATGCTAGTAAAACTCTAGACAATGCTCAAAGAAATTATGCTACTACTGAAAAAGAATTCTTAGCAGTTATGTTTGCTTGTGATAAGTTCAGACCTTATATTGTTGATTCTAAAGTAACTATTCACACTGATCATGCTGCTATTAAATATCTTATGGAAAAGAAAGATGCTAAACCTAGACTTATTAGATGGGTTCTCTTGCTACAAGAATTTGATTTGCATATTATTGATAGAAAGGGAGCTGAGAACCCCGTTGCAGATAACTTGTCTAGGTTAGAAAATGTTCTTGATGACCCACTACCTATTGATGATAGCTTTCCTGATGAGCAATTAAATTTCATAAATGCTTCTCGTACTACTCCATGGTATGCTGATTATGCTAATTACATCGTTGCTAAATTTATACCACCTAGTTTCACATACCACTAAAAGAAAAAGTTTTTCTATGATTTGAGACATTACTTTTGGGATGACCCACATCTTTATAAAGAAGGAGTAGATGGTGTTATTAGACGTTGTGTACCTGAGCATGAACAGGAACAGATCCTACGCAAGTGTTACTCCGAGGCTTATGGAGGACACCACGCTGGAGATAGAACTGCACATAAGGTATTGCAATCCGGCTTTTATTGGCCTACTCTCTTCAAGGATGCCCGTAAGTTTGTCTTATCTTGTGATGAATGTCAAAGAATTGGTAACATTAGTAGACGTCAAGAAATGCCTATGAATTATTCACTTGTTATTGAACCATTTGATGTTTGGGGCTTTGATTATATGGGACCTTTTCCTGCATACACATATTTTAGTTGCTGTTGATTACGTTACTAAGTGGGTAGAAGCTATTCCAACTAGTAGTGCTAATCATAACACTTCTATTAAAATGCTTAAAGAAGTTATTTTTCCGAGGTTTGGAGTCCCTAGATATTTAATGACTGATGGTGGTTCACACTTTATTCATGGTGCTTTCCGTAAAATGCTCGCTAAATATGATGTTAATCGTAGAATTGCATCTCCTTATCACCCGCAGTCTAGTGGTCAAGTAGAATTGAGCAACAGAGAGCTTAAATTAATTTTGCAAAAGACTGTTAATAGATCTAGAAAGAATTGGTCCAAGAAACTTGATGATGCATTATGGGCATATAGAACTGCATATAAAAATCCTATGGGTATGTCTCCGTATAAAATGGTTTATGGAAAAGCATGTCACTTACCTCTCGAACTAGAACATAAGGCATATTGGGCTATTAAAGAGCTCAATTATGATTTCAAACTTGCCGGTGAGAAGAGGTTATTTGACATTAGCTCACTCGATGAATGGAGAACCCAAGCCTATGAGAATGCCAAGTTGTTTAAAGAAAAAGTTAAAAGATGGCATGACAAAAGGATACAAAAGCATGAGTTTAGTGTAGGTGATTATGTATTGCTATACAACTCTCGTTTAAGATTTTTTGCAGGAAAACTTCTCTCTAAATGGGAAGGCCCTTACGTTATCGAGGAGGTCTATCGTTCCGGTGCCATAAAAATCAACAACTTCGAAGGCACAAATCCGAAGGTGGTGAACGGTCAAAGAATCAAACATTATATCTCAGGTAATCCCATAAATGGTGAAATCAATGTTATTGAAACCATAACCCCGGAGGAATACATAAGGGACACTTTCTAGAACGTTTCAGACTCTGATAAGGAATAGGTATGTGGTACGGTAAGTAAATCGACTCCAAAACAGTTCTAATGGCAATTTTTCTCCATTTTGGAATATTTAGAAAAATAGAAAAATAAGAAGCAGTCTGGGTAGGACACGAGGGCTCCACGAGGGTGGAGGGCACGTCCTACCCTACTGGGCACGCCCCCTACCTCGTGGGCACCTCGTGTGCTCTTCAGACTCCGTTTTCTTGCATGATACGTATTTTGGTCGGTAAAAAATCATTATATAATCTCCCGAAGGTTTTGACTCCTGTATCATGCAAATATCCTCTGTTCTTGTTTCGAGCTGTTTTCTGTCAGGGTTGTCAAGGCCAGGCATCATGTCATCCCCCTCCTCCAACAATGGTGACAACGATGCTTGGCTAATGAAGATAGAGCTGAAGAGGAAAGAACCCGTGGAGATCAACAAGGATGAAGGGATCAAGAAGGGCATGGAAGACCAAGTTCCGGCTACAGGAGACACCCTTCAACTTGATCACAATCTTCTTACCCCAACTAAGATCGAAGCTTTCAAGATGATTGAGTTAGCTCGTATACAAAACAAGTATCTCACCCGTGAAAATATTTTGTTGAAGGAGCATATTGTCGCACTCAAGGGCATTATCCGCAAGTTTGAGGATCTCTTACGCTCGATGTGCGATTACCCATCATCAACAACTCCACCTTCTTCACCAGCAAAGGAGATATAATCATATGGGTATGGGCACTCCCCTTGGCAACTGCCAAGCTTGGGGGAGGTGCCCCGGTATCGTATCACAACCACATCTCCTATCTTTACCGTTTTTCATAGTTCGATCCTATTTGGTAGTATCTTGATCTAGTAGAATAAAAGTTTTGGTATGATCTAGTTTTGAGTTTTGCTTTATGATCTCTCTTTGTAATCAAGTACGTGAGCTATATAATAAAGGTTAGTGTTGAGTCAAGGGCTTGATTATCTTGCTATTATCTTGAGTGAATAAAAGAAAAAGAAAAGAATAAAAAGAAATAAAGAGATCATATTGATCTTATTGAGAGTAATGACTTCACATAGAAAGAGTATGATGGTTAAAAGTTGTTGAGAGTTGATAAACATAGCCTTGGTCATCGTTGCAATTAATAGGAAGTAATATAGAAAGAGAGGTTTCACATATAAATATACTATCTTGGACATCTTTTATGATTGGGAGCACTCATTAAAATATGACATGCTAAAGAGTTGATGTTGGACAAGGAAGACAACGTAATGGGTTATGTTTTCTTATATATGAGATAAAGTATATTGTCATGGATCCTCCAACATGTTGAGCTTTCCTTTCCCCCTCATGCTAGCCAAATTCTTTGCACCAAGTAGAGATACTACTTGTGCTTCCAAAAACCCTTAAACCAGTTTTGCCATGAGAGTCCACCATATCTACCTGTGGATTGAGTAAGATCCTTCAAGTAAGTTTTCATCGGTGCAAGCAATAAAAATTGCTCTCTAAATATGTATTATTGATTGGGGTGGAGGAAATAAGCTTTATACGATCTTGTGATGTGGAAGAAATAAAAGCGACGGACTGCATAATAAAGGTTCATATCACAAGTGGCAATATAAAGTGACGTTCTTTCGCATTAAGATTTTGTGCATCCAACCCTGAAAGCGCATGGCAACCTCTGCTTCCCTCTGCGAAGGGCCTATCTTTTATTATTATCTTCTACCTTATGCAAGAGTCATGGTGATCTTCACCTTTCCTTTTTATATTTTATCCTTTGGCAAGCACAGGTTGTTGGAAAGATCCTGATATATATATCTAATTGGATGTAGGTTAGCATGAACTATTATTGTTGACATTACCCCTGAGGTAAAAGGTTGGGAGGCGAAACTATAAGCCCCTATCTTTCTCTGTGTCCGATTAAAACTCCGTAACCACAAGTATTGCGTGAGTGTTAGCAATTATGAAAGACTAAATGATAGTCGAGTATGTGGACTTGCTAGAAAGCTCTAACATAGACTCTTTCTAATGTTATGATAAATTCCAATTGCCTCAATGACTGAGATTATAGTTTGTTAGTTCTCAATAAAGTTTCTGATTCATACTTTGCATTGTGAATAGATTATTACTTGAGCATAAGAAATCATATGAAAATATCTATATATGTTGCTGTTATGAGAATAATCATGATGCCCACATGTCCATATTTTATTTTATCGACACCTCTACCTCTAAACATGTGGACATATTTATCGTTATCGGCTTCCGCTTGAGGACAAGCGAGGTCTAAGCTTGGGGGAGTTGATACGTCCATTTTGCATCATGCTTTTGTATCGATATTTATTGCATTATGGGCTGTTATTACACATTATGTCACAATACTTATGCCTATTCTCTCTTATTTTACAAGGTTTACATAAGGAGGGAGAATGCCGGCAGCTGGAATTCTGGGCTGGAAAAGGAGCAAATATTAGAGACCTATTCTGCACAACTCCAAAAGTCCTGAAACTCCACGAAAGTTATTTTTGGAAATAATAAAAAATATTGAGCGGAAGAAATACGTCAGGGGCGCCTCCACCTGGCCACGAGGGTGGGGGCGCGCCCTACCCCCCTGGGTGCGCCCCCTGCCTCGTGGGCCCCCTGTTGGCCCTCCTGTGGCCATCTTCTGCTATATGAGGTCCGAAGAAAAATAATAAGCAAGCTTTCGGGACGAGACTCCGCCACCACGAGGCGGAACCTTGGCGGAACCAATCTAGGGCTCCGACAGAGCTGTTCTGCCGGGGACACTTCCCTCCGGGAGGGGGAAATCATCGCCATCGTCATCACCAATGCTCCTCTCATCGGGAGAGGGCAATCTCCATCAACATCTTCACCAGCACCATCTCCTCTCAAACCCTAGTTCATCTCTTGTATCCAATTCTTGTCTCCAAGTCCGGGATTGGTACCTGTAGGTTGCTAGTAGTGTTGATTACTCCTTGTAGTTGATGCTAGTTGGTTTATTTGGTGGAAGATCATATGTTCAGATCCTTTATGCATATTAATACTCATCATATTATGAACATGAATATGCTTTGTGAGTAGTTACGTTTGTTCCTGAGGACATGGGAGAAGTCTTGCTATTAGTAGTCATGTGAATTTGGTATTCGTTCGATATTTTGATGAGATGTATGTTGTCTATCCTCTAGTGGT
The DNA here is from genome assembly GCF_018294505.1 of Triticum aestivum. Taxonomy (NCBI): domain Eukaryota; kingdom Viridiplantae; phylum Streptophyta; class Magnoliopsida; order Poales; family Poaceae; genus Triticum; species Triticum aestivum. The sequence goes on along the minus strand of NC_057808.1, from coordinate 312,287,751 downwards.
GTTATGTGAACGTCGACTACATAACACTTCACCATTATTTGGGCCTAGAGGAAGGCATTGGGAAGTAATAAGTAGATGATGGGTTGCTAGAGTGACAGAAGCTTAAACCCTAGTTTATGCGTTGCTTCGTAAGGGGCTGAGTTGGATCCATATGTTTCATGCTATGGTTAGGTTTACCTTAATACTTTTGTTGTAGTTGCGGATGCTTGCAATAGAGGTTAATCATAAGTGGGATGCTTGTCCAAGTAAGGGCAGCACCCAAGCATCGGTCCACCCACATATCAAATTATCAAAGTACCGAACGCGAATCATATGAACGTGTTGAAAACTAGCTTGACGATAATTCCCATGTGTCCTCGGGAGCGCTTTTCTCTATATAAGAGTTTGTCCAGGCTTGTCCTTTGCTACAAAAAGGATTGGGACACCTTGCTGCACTTTATTTACTTTTGTTACTTGTTGCTCGTTACAAATTATCCTATCACAAAACTATCTGTTACCTATTATTTCAATGCTTGCAGAGAATACCTTGCTGAAAACCGCTTATCATTTACCTCTGCTCCCCGTTGGGTTCGACACTCTTACTTATTGAAAGGACTACGATAGATCCCCTATACTTGTGGGTTATCAGGAGGCTGTCCCGGCAAGGGTCTTGCCGGGGGAGTCCACCTCGCCCTCTTGCTCTTTGTGTCTCTTGGTCTTGGCGTTGCTTTGGTTGCCTTGTGCCTTCGGCTTCCCTCCTCTGCCCTGCTTAGTGTGGCCGTGGGCGCGGCTCCGACTGCCCATGCACAAGTAAAGGGGTAAAAAGGAGTGCCCCTACTTTTGTACGCCGACAAACCCCGACGAAGAAGCATTACATGAGGGGCGGGGAACCCTGTGTTCACCCACATGTCGCCATTGCAACACCCCTTCATGTGAAGCCTCAGCCTCGGTGGCTGGTCGATCCCCAGCACCCTCGCGAACACCTCGGGAAGACGAAGGTGGCTATGCTGCGGCTCGCATAGCTGCAGGATGAATTCCAGCGTCGTGTCCCCGACATGGCCGCTCGATGAAGCAGGAGGAGACGGTGGCGGAGATGGAGACGGAGATGGCGATGACGCGGGTGTCCCCCTTCCGCGTATGCGTCTGCCTCGGCCACCTCGCCGACCACGGCCCCGTCCGGCACCTCCACCTCGAGCGTGTCCTTCGCCTTGGGTGGTTGGTTCTTCCTTGACCGCCATAGCTCTCTGGCAGGAGGAGGACCTGGTCGCCTCCGCAGAAGGACGGCCGCGGCCGCGCTCTCTTGCCATGACAGTGGATGGAAAATGGATATGGGGGGAAGACGCGAGAAGATGCCTCTCCTCCTGTTCCTGAGTCCCCTTTTTATAGCCAAGCGGGGAAGGCTAAGGACCGGCTCTACGTGCTAAAGAGCCCGTTCAAATCCAGCTCATTAAGTTGGCGATGACCGAGGTCATCGGACGCCCTCCCTGCCCAATCGGAGGCGCATGAGTATCAGCCATAGCACGCTTTCCCATATCCCGTGCGTCTGTCACCTACCCCACGCCATGCATGCGGCGTACGTGGCAAAAGGGGCAGGCGTAGTGGGAAACGTGGGATGACGGTTCCGAGGCAGGGAGAGTAAATGAGCAGCGGCCCTGCAGTTTTACTTTTTATGGGGAAAACGCGGGTTGCCTCTTTACTGTTCATCGCATGGTGATGCAAGCATGCCATGGTCATCACACACACGACCCCCACGTCACGCATTCAACTCGGGTCATGGGGAAGCGCAACTAGCGAAGGAGTTACTGCGGTAAAACTCTGCCACGCGTGCCCGCACACCTTTCTGGGCCTGGCCCAACAACACTCTGCGCTTTTGTGTGGCCCAGGCCCGGGGGCTTCCTTCTGTACCCCTCTACTTGTGCACAGGCAGTTGTAGCCACACCTGCGGCCACGCTTGGCGGGGCAGAGGAAGCAAGGAACAAGACTACCAGAGCTACGAAGAGACTAGAGGCGCGAAGAGCGAAGGGGCAAGGTGGGTTTCCCCCGGCAAGAGCCTTGCCGGGGATGACCTACGCTGCCCCGGCAAGGGCCTTGCCGGGGCAACTTACACAACACCAGCAAGACCGCCACCCTTGAGCCTGAGAGTTCTGACACCATCGACAACATTGGGAGGCGCCTACATGGTGGCATGCAGATCTTTGTAGAGACTGAAGGCCTACAAGACTAGATGGGAACCAGAAGATGAAGGCCCCCGGCGAGACCCTTGCCGGGGACGCCCACAAGACCCCGGCAAGACCCTTGCGAGGGCCCCGGCAAGACCCTTGCCGGGGACATTTGCGGGGCCATAATTAGGCCCGCACTTACCAAAGCTTCGCTGCCCCATGGCCGTTCCGACGCAGCATCCAGCCTGTCAACTAGGCACGCACCTACGTGGCAGCATGCAGCTTCTAGGCCAACCAGGCAAGCACCTGCGTGGTGGCATGTAGATCTTTGTGAAGACTCTGCCACTACACCAGCTCAGCAACCAGCTAGCCAGCGTGGCGCTGCATGCCTCATCGGCATGGTCGCGTGTCAGAGCGAGGTGAAGCGACGACGGACGGGACGAGCTTCCTTGCCGCCCCCGATAAAGCAAGAGGACACGTCGGCAGTGCATTAAATGTGTTTTGTCCCTGATGTCAGGGATAGACTTGTACACTGTAGACACTTTCCACCTCCTGTGTGCCGCTGTGGCAGCCCCTTTAACATATAAAAGGAGGCCCGAGGCATACTGAGGAGGGATTCGGACTTTTTGGACTAGGCATGCACCGCAGCTAGTTCAAGATCTCAAGAACACCAAATATACACCAAAGCAGGACTAGGGTATTAGGCATCGCTTGCGTCCCGAACCTGGATAAAATTCCCCCGCGTTGATCTTCTAAACCTGCTCTTTCCACAACCCCGCGCCCCGACAACCGTAGTAGGGATTCCCTGTGATCCCATAGGTGTCGTTCTTGAACACCGACAGTTGTCAATCCCTTTCGGGTAATGATGCCAGAAAATTGTAGTAGATTGAAATAATAGATCGTAGATAAGTAAAGTGCAGCAAATTATTTTTGTATTTTTGGTTTAATAGATCCGAATAAAAATGCAAACAAAAAGTAGATCGCAAGCAAATATATGAGAAAGAAGACCCGGGGGTCGTAGGTTTCACTAGTGGCTTCTCTCGAGAAAGGTAACAAATGGTGGGTAAACAAATTACTATTGGGCAATTGATAGAACCTCAAATAATTATGACGATATCTAGGCAATCATCGTTACATAGGCATCACGTCCAAGATTAGTAGACCGACTCCTACCTGCATCTACTACTATTACTCCACACATCGACCACTATTCAGCATGCATCTAGTGTACTAAGTTCATGGAAAAATGGAGTAATGCAATAAGAACGATGACATGATGTAGACAAGATCCGTTTATCTGTTGCGGAAGATATAGATCCCATCTATTTATCCTTAGTAGCAACAATACATACGTGTCGGTTCCCTCTCTGTCACTGGGATCAAGCACCGTAAGATTGAACCCACTACCGGGCACCTCTTCCCATTGCAAGATAAATAGATCAAGTTGGCCAAACAAAACCCAAATATTAGAGAAGAAATACGAGGCTATAAGAGATCAAAGAAACTCAAATAACTTTCATGGATATAAGAAAGATATGACTGATCATAAACTCAAAGTTCATCAGATCCCAACAAACACACCACAAAAGGGTTACATCATATGGATCTCCAAGAGACCATTGTATTGAGAATTCAGCGAGAGAGAGAAAGCCATCTACCTACTAACTACGGACCCGAAGGTCTACAAAGAACTACTCACGCATCATCGAAGAGGCACCAATGGAGGTGGTGAACCCCATCCGAGATGGTGTCTCGATTGGATCTGGTGGTTCTAGACTCTGCGGCGGCTGGATGAATATTTCGTCGACGCTTCTAGGGTTCTGGGATTTTTTGGGTATTTATAGAGCAAAGAGGCGGCCCGGGGGGCACCCGAGGTGGGCACAACCCATCAGGGCGCGCCTGGGCATCCTGGCGCGCCCTGGTGGGTTGTCTCCTTCTCGAGACTCCCACAGGTGCAACCAGGGCCCAACATCTTCCATATGGCCCACAAAAATCATTGTGGAGTTTCGTGGCATTTGGACTCCGTCTGATATTGATTTCTTGCGAAGTAAAAAACATGGAAAAAATTGCAACTGGCACTTGGCACTATGTCAATAGGTTAGTACCAAAAACTGATATAAAATGACTATAAAATGATTATAAAAAACCAAGATTGATAATAAAACTGCATGGAACAATAAAAAATTATAGATACGTTGGAGACGTATCAGCATCCCCAAGCTTAAGTCCTACTCGTCCTCGAGTAGGTAAGTGATAAAAATAGAATTTTTGATGTGGAGTGTTGTTCATCATGTCATATCATATTCTTTTCTTTATAACATGGACATTTTGACTTTTATGTGATTCAGAGCAATAGTCTAGTTTTGACATAATAATTTAGATACTCAAGCATATCAACAAGCAACCATGTCTTTCATAATATCAACGCTAAAATAAGTTATCCCTAGCCCATCATGCTCAAACATTGATTCATTCATGGAACACACACGAATATTAGCTATACCCAATACTTAAGCATGATCATATTGCCTCCTAGTTGGTGCTTTTTATGAGAGAAGATGGAGACTCAAAATAAAAATTGCATAAAGTAAAAGATAGGCCCTTCACAGAGGGAAGTAGGGATTTGTAGAGGTGCCAGAGCTCAAAGCGAAAGAATGAGAGATAAAAACATTTTGGGCGGTGTATCCATCCCACCAACGAAAACGACTCAGAGTTCCGATCACTTTCCATGCTAGATATGTCATAGGCGGTTCCCAAACAGAAAATAAAGTTTATTCCTTTTTCCACCATTCTTTCACTTTCTATGGCTTGCCATATCCACGGTTGCCCTCCGTACCAACACTTTCCAAGGAATTTATTATTCGACAACATAAAGTAAATTCATTTTTGCATTTCGGGACTGGGAATCCCTAAAACCTTTGCCTTACTCTCGTGCAATGTCAAGTGAATAAACAGTCATCGTGAGAATAACACATCCAGCATGGAAAATATTAGCCACCCGTCACCGTTCCGCGAGCGAAACAAACACACAAAAGAGAAGTTTATTTTCAAAATTAGAGATGGCACATGCAAATTTTCTTAGAATGGCAAAAGAATACCGTATATAGGTAGATATAGTGGACTCATGTGGCAAAACTGGTTTAAAGGATTTTGGATGCACAAGTAGAGGTCATACTTAGTGCAAAATGAAGGCTAGCAAAAAGATTGAGAAGCGACCAACCAAGAAATGAATAATCTCATAAGCAAGCATTAAGCATAATTAACACCGAATAATGCACCACAAGTAGGATATAATTTTCATTGCATGATTATTGACTTTCGTGCATGCATAAGGAATCACAAACCTTAACACCAATATTCTTACTAGAGCACAATTACTCATCAACATAACTCACATATCACATCATCATATCTCAAAACTATTACTAAGAATCAAGTTTATTTTTTCCAATGATCTTCATGACATTTTTTACTTTATCCTTCTTGGATATTTGTCACTTTGGGACTAATTTTCATGTGTTGCTTTTTATAAGCTCAAACAAATATAAGTGAAGATCATGGGCATAACAAATTTTCTTTCTCTCAAAATAATTTAAGTGAAGCAAGAGAGTATTTCTTCAAAATTTTACTAACTCTCAAATAAATCTAAGTGAAGCAAGAGAGCATTTCTTCAAAAATACTAAGCACACCGTGCTCAAAAAGATATAAGTGAAGCACTAGAGCAAGTCCTAGCTCATAAAAGATTTAAGTGAAGCACAGAGAGCAATTCGAACAAGTCATGATATAATTTTGGCTCTCTCAAACAAGTGTGTCCAGCAAGGATTGATGACTTAAAACACAAAATAAAACAAGCAAAGACACATATCGTAGAAGACGCTCCAAGCAAAACACATATCATGTGACGAATAAAAATATAGCCTCGAGTAAAATACCGATAGTTGTTGGAAGAAAGCGGGGATGCCACTCGGGGGCATCCCCAAGCTTAGTTGGTTGCTCATTTTTGGATAATAGCTTGGGATGCCGGGGCATCCCCATGCTTAGGCTCTTACATCCTTCCTTCATCCATCGTAAGATAACCCAAAACTTGAAAACTTCAATCACACAAAACTCAACAAAACCTTCGTGAGATCCGTTAGTGTAAGAAAAATAAATCATTACTATAAGTGCTGTATCAAACCAATTAATATTTTTTTTGTATTATATCTACTATATTCCTACTTTTCTACGGCAAAAACTCATCAAAGAAAACCATAGAGCCATCAAAATAAGCACACAACACAAAGAAAACAGAATCTGTCAAAACAGAACAGTCTGTAGCAATCTGACTTTTGCGAATACTTATGGAACTCCAAAAATTATACAAAATTAGGAAGACCAGGGTAATTTGTATATTAATCTTCTGCAAAAAGAATCAGAGCAAAATATCTTTTCTGTGATTTATGCAAATTATTTTCGTGAGCGCAAAGTTTCTGTCTTTTTCAGCAAGATCAAACAACTATCACCCAAGAAGATTCTAAAGGCTTTACTTGGCAAAAACACTAATTAAAACATAAAAAACACAATCATACCAGTAGCATAATTGTGCAAACACAAAAAAAAGAAATTAAAAAGCAAAAATAAATTTTATTCATTGGGTTGCCTCCCAACAAGCGCTATAGTTTTACGCCCTTAGCTAGGCGTAAGACAAGGATCTAAGTTTTGTCATCTTTGGTTCGAGATCCATAAGATGCCCTCATGATTGATTCATAAGGTGGCCTGATTTTTGTTCTAGAAAAGTGTTCCATACGCTTCCTCAAAGGAAATTGTAACTTAATATTGCCTTCTTTCATATCAATCACGGCACCGATTGTGCTTAAAAATGGTCTACCAAGAATAATAGGACAAGACAGATTGCAATCAATATCAAGAACAATAAAATCTATGGGCACATAGTTCCTATTTGCAAGAATAAGAACATCATTAATTCTTCCCATAGGCTTTTTAATAGTAGAATCCGCCAAGTGCAAATTCAAAGAACATTCTTCAAGATTAGTAAGGCCAAACACATCACATAAAGATTTCGGAATTGTAGAAACACTAGCACCCAAGTCACACAAAGCAAAACACTCATAATTTTTAATATTGACTTTGATAGTAGGTTCCCATTCATCATGCAATTTTCTAGGAATTGAAACTTCTAATTCCAATTTTTCTTCCAAAGCTTTCATCATAGCATCAACAATATGTTTAGTAAAAGCTTTGTTTCGTTCATAAGCATGGGGTGAATTTAGAATGGATTGCAACAAAGAAATACAATAAATCAAAGAGCAACTATCATAATTAAAGTCTATGTAATCCAAAAGACTGTGCACATCACTAGCTAAAGTTTTGACCTCTCCAAACCCACTTTCATCAATTTTCTCAACAAGATTTTCACCCTCCAAAATATTGGGACGCCTTCTACCTAAAGATGACTCTTCTCCAGTCCCTTTTTCATCATTGTTAACTTTACTAAACAAGGAATCAATAGAAGAAACACCAATCATTTTAAGATCTTCATCATTTTTATCTTCTAACGAGATTGGTTTGGCAACCATTTGATTTACTAAGGTAGCTTGTGAATCGGATATTTTTCCTAGCAAACTTTCAGCAAAAGCATACTTAGATTGGAGATTGCAAACTTCTCTACTTATATCATCAAGTTGTTTTGTGATAGCATCTAGCACAACGGAGTGCCCCTTAAGTTCTTCAGTGAAATACTTATTATGCTCAAATTGTGTAGTCATCTATTCCTTAGTACATTTCTCAATTTCAAGCAAAATATTTGGGTAAGGAACATCATAATATTTTCTTTGAGGCATCATGACTACGCAAACAAGAAAGCACACAAAAATAGATCCGGCAAGGAAATGGCGAACGGACAAAGAGAGGCGAATAAAACAGCAAATTTTTGTGAAGTGGGGGAGAGGAAATCGAGAGGCAAATGGCACATAATGTAAATTGCGAGGAGATGAGATTTGTGATTAGGAACCTGGTTATGTTGAAGATCCTCCCCGGCAACGGCACCAGAAATTCCTTTTGATCACTATCTCACTATAGCTCCAGAAAAGCTCCTGTCTGCTAGGACTACGTCGGTATTTCCCCAAAGAGGAAGGGATGATGTAGCACAGCGAAGGTAGGTGTTTCCCTCAGTGAAGAAACCAAGGTTATTGAACCAGTAGGAGAACCAAGCAACACAACGTAAACAACACCTGCACACAAATAACAATACCTCGCAACCCGACGTGTTAAAGGGGTTGTCAATCCGTTTCGGGTAACGATGCCAGAAAATTGTAGTAGATTGAAATAATAGATCGCAAATAAATAAAGTGCAGCAAACTATTTTTGTATTTTTGGTTTAATAGATATGAATAAAATAGCAAACGAAAAGTAGATCGCAAGAAAATATATGAGAAAGAAGACCCGGGGGCCATAGGTTTCACTAGTGGCTTCTCTCGAGAAAGATAGCAAACGATGGGTAAACAAATTACTGTTGGGCAATTGATAGAACCTCAAATGATTATGACGATATCCAGGCAATGATCATTACATAGGCATCACGTCCAAGATTAGTAGACCGACTCCTACCTGCATCTACTACTATTACTCCACACATCGACCGCTATCCAGCATGCATCTAGTGTATTAAGTTCACGGAAAAATGGAGTAATGCAATAAGAACGATGACATGATGTAGACAAGACCTGTTTATCTATTGTAGCATATATAGATCCCATCCTTTTATCCTTAGTAGCAACGATACATACATGTCGGTTCCCTTTCTCTCACTAGGATCAAGCACCGTAGATCGAACACACTACCGGGCACCTCTTCCCATTGCAAGATAAATAGATCAAGTTGGCCAAACAAAACCCAAATATTGGAGAAGAAATACGAGGCTATAAGAGATCAAAGAAACTCAAATAACTTTCATGGATATAAGAAAGATATGACTGATCATAAACTCAAAGTTCATCAGATTACAACAAACACACCGCAAAAAGAGTTACATCATATGGATCTCCAAGAGACCATTGTATTGGGAATTCAGCGAGAGAGAGAGAAATCCATCTAGCTACTAACTACGGACCCGAAGGTCTACAAAGAACTACTCACGCATCATCAGAGAGGCACCAATGGAGGTGGTGAACCCCATCCGAGATGGTGTCTACATTGGATCTGGTGGTTCTGGACTCTACGGCGGCTAGATGAATATTTCGTCGATGCTTCTAGGGTTCTGGGATTTTTGGGGTATTTATAGAGCAAAGAGGCGGTCCGGGGGGGCACCCGAGGTGGGCACAACCCACCAGGGCGCGCCTGGGCCTCCTGGCGCGCCCTGGTGGGTTGTCCCCTCCTCGGGACTCCCCCATGTGCAACCAGGGCCAAACATCTTCCATATGGCCCATAAAAAATCATCGTGGTGTTTCGTGGCATTTGGACTCCATCTGATATTGATTTCCTGCGAACTAAAAAACATGGGGAAAACAACAACTGGCACTTGGCACTATGTCAATAGGTTAGTACCAAAAAATGATATAAAATGATTATAAAACATCCAAGATTGATAATAAAACAACATTGAACAATAAAAAATTATAGATACGTTGGAGACGTATCAGAAATCACCAAGATTGAAGGGGAATCCAAATTTTCTTCGTTCTTTGCCCTGGAGTTTTTTTCTACGACGAACATACACCCTGCAAATCACCGTGTTCAAATTTGGCTTTTTTGACTCATTTACCATATTTAGGGGATTATGTGCATTTTCTATGCATTTAGCGCATATAAATCCAATTCAGCTACAGCTGCACGGGTGTGATTTGAGGGACGCGGATTGCTGTTCGATCGCGGCGCATCCTATGGTGCACACGCGCGATCCGCGTGGCTGGGGTTCCGTCCAATCATAACGCAACACACAATAGGCTCAGCACGCACTGTTTCCGGAAGCGACGGAGGTGAACCGTGTGCAATAATGAACGAGCAAAATTGTAAGGGAAGCCAAATTTCCTTTGTCGTTTGTCATTGATCTCTTACATACCACCGCAATGTACGGCTGCCTGGCCCCTCCGTCCCAGATCTCTTTCCAAGTGTCGTTCATGGCACCGCGGCGCACAGTAACTGGTAAGGAAGCGATGGCATCCCGCTGCGCCGCGTTCCTCGCCGCCCGCGATCGCACACATGGTAAGGAAGCGATGGCATCTCGCCGCGCCGGGTTCATCGCCGCCGGCGGCCACACAGTTACATGGCCAGATTTTGAGCGTGCCATGGGCGAATGGGCGGTGGATCTAGAGGCGGCCAAAGCCGCACAGAAGGATCGGAAAAGGCAGAAAGCGGTCAAGAAAAGAGAGTCCCGCCGCCGCAAGAAAGAATAGGCCGCATGCCGTGGTGAGGAGAGCTTGCCGGAGATCGAAGCATGGTGAGCTGCTGCCTACAAAGCCGGGAAGGAGAACGCCGGTGTCTGGCCAGCATGCCCCGATGGCAGCATGTGAGAAGTAGTTTAAGTTTGTAGTTGACCACGTTGACCAGGACGCGCCGAGAGCACCAGGGCGGTGGACGACGACGAGGCCTAGGAAGGGAATGACACGGAGGCAGGGAAGACTCGGCAGTTGTTTCCCACGCGGAGGGGAGTACGACTGTACGAGGGTTTACTGGTTCGTCTGCCGTCGCCGGAGAATAACAGCAGGTGTGGGTGAGTAGAGGGATGGCTAGGCCAGCGATGGGAGTACGGTGGGGCGGTGAGGCCTGCGCGGCAGCACAGCCGGCCGCGGGGAGGAGGGAGCAGGCAGTCCCGCCGGCGCTTGTTTGAGCGGCTGGAGCAGGAAGAGCAGAGATTGAAGAAGCACGACGGCCGTTGGATGGAAATCCAACAGTCACTGCTTGTGCGTCAACCTTTTTTTAGGAAAGCCTCAAATCTGTGGAAAACAGCATACAACCCATCTGCCATTATTTCTAATAATTTACAGCCCATTTGCTAATTCTTAAGGTTTTTTTGGAGCCCATATTCTTTTTGTTAGCATTACAGCCCATATTGTGGCCACGGTTAAAAATTATACGAAATTTTGCATATTTCGGTGCGGTCCGAAGAGTTTTTAATCCCGAAATTTCGAGTCACATTCAAACTGATTTTAAAAATAAATGTATATCAATATAAAATCCAACAAATTGTCCACGCATAAAAATCAATGCAATTTAAAATCTCGAAATGAAAAAAAGAAATTTGAAACTAATTGCCGGTTTGATGTGTTTTAAAAATGTACAACCCATTTCTCATTACTGATAGGCCATTTTCTCGGCCAGCCGAATGAAGCTCTCCTCGTCTTGAAAGATTTGCAGCCCAACAGGCCTGACAAAGCGACTTACTTGGCAAATCACAAAAAAACTGGGCTGTGGCCGTGGACCCAGCTGCGGCCGTGGACCCAGCTGTCAGCCTCTCCACGTACAGTACTCTTCTGATGGAAGTCGGTCGTTGACCACATTGACCACGCCGCGCCGAGAGCACCAAGGCGGTGGACGACGGCGAGGCCTAGGAAGGGGACGACGCGGAGCCGGGGAAGACGCGGCAGTGGATGCCCACGCGGAGAGGAGTACGAGGGTTCACTGGTTCGGCTGCGGCGTGAGGCTGCCGTCGCCGCAGAATAACAGGGGGTGTGGGTGAGTAGAGGGATGCCCTGGCCAGCGGTGGGAGTAGTAGGGGGCGGTGAGGCCTCCGCGGCATCACAGCCGGCCACGGGAGGCAGGAGCACGCGGCACGACCGGCGCTGCTTTGGGCGGCTGGAGCAAGAAGACCAGAGGTTGAAGAAGCACTATGGCCGTTGGATGGACATCGTACGGTCACTGGAGCTAGAATCGTTCATATTGACTAAGTTGACAAAGCCCTCCGTCCCCGTCAACTTAGTAGGCCCACAAGTCAGCCACCCACTATGGTGGGTCCCAGCTAGCAGGGGGTATTCATTTTTTTGTGCGTAATAAGGAGGCACTTCCTTGCGTGCGAAGATATAGCTGGTGGGTCCGACCTGTCAGCGGGGGGAACGTTTTTTTCACGAAATACAGAAGCCCTTCCCACGTACAGTCCACGTACAGTGCGTAATAAGGAGGAACTTTCCTTGCGTGCGACCATGGACCTCGTGGGTCCCAGCCGTCAGGCTCTCCACGTACAGTCCTCTTCCGATGACTCTCGTATGTTGACCACGCCGCGCCAAGCGCACCGAGGCGGTGGACGACGGCGAGGCCCCAGACTGGAATGACCCGGAGATGGGGAAGACGCGGCAGTGGAGTCGCAGACGGAGAGGAGTGGGAAACTTGACTGGTTCGGGTGCGGGGTGGGCCTACACTCGGCAGAGAATAACAGGAGGTGCGGAGTGGAGGGATGGCCTGGCCGTCGGCGGGGTAGCGTTTTGCTGAGGAGCGCAAAACAACGCCGCTGGACGCCGGAGGCTGGAGCAGGCGGTCCCGGTAGCGCTGGGGGAAGAAGACGAGAGATTGAAGAAGAATGCCGGCCGTTGGATGTAAATCCAACGCCTTCTTAGGCTTCGACCTACTGGCCCACATGTCAGCCAGTCCATTTGTTTTTTAGTCCATTTGGTGGGCTGGGTGAAACAATGATGTAGCATCTATGCAGCCCGTTTATATATATGGTAGAATTTAAAGCCCATTTGCATTTTTCTCGAAATCCGCGGACTTGCTGGGCTGGGTGAAAATATCATGTTGGGCTAGACGGAGAAATGTTATAAAAACATAAACACATGATTGCACGTCTATTACTGCATTGGTCAGTAAAATCTTTGCAAGCTTATGTACGCAATCACTAGGAGTTAACTTGGCAAGTTATATGTAAACAATTATTATTATTATTTTGTAAGAACTTTCAACTTATGAAATAAAATATCATTTAAATTTGATGAGCTAATAGTACGTGGGGTATTATTATTTTTTAGGCTAGACGTGGGACAGTTGAGTTGGTTCTAGGGAAAAGTACTAGGAGAAAACTCAGTTTACATCGAAAAAGAAAGTGGGAGAAAATTCAGATATAGGATTAATGAAAACAAAAAATAGAACTGAGTTGTGCGTCATCTTGAAAAAACAAACATAACTTGGGCTGGTGATGTTATAGACAAGCTAGGTTGGGAGGCCCAGAGGCCGCTTGATACCTGCTGGATCCAAAAAATGTTGAAACATGTCGTGGGCTGCCCATGTTAAACAACAAAACCTAGGCCATGGACCTGGTGGGCCGGGACTGTCAGCCTCTCGGCGAACAGTTGTCTCCCAATTCCTCTTGTTTTGCTGACCATGTTGGGAACGACAGACGGCGGCGCCGCGGCTAGAGCACCAAGGCGGAGGACGACGTCGAGACCTCGGACCGAACGAACCGGAGCGGGGGAAGACGCAGGCGGAGGGGAGTACGAGGGTTGACTTGTTCGGGTGCAGGGTGGGCCGGTGGAGCTGCCGCCGCCGGACAATGTGTGGTAGTAGAGGGATGGCCTGGCCAACGCCATAGGCTATGATGGCCAGCCGCTGTATAGGAAGAGGACGAAAGATTGAACAAAATAAAGAAATACAAATGGATAGGTGGTTGGTCCCATATGTCTGTGTACGAGACCTGCTGGGTCCACCTGAGGAGGGGAATATGTTGGGAGGAAGGAGATTCAAAGCACGGCAGCCGAGTGAACTAGTTTTTTTAACGGACAAGTGAACTAGTTACATACATAAGCAAATAGCCACTAAAAAAGCAAACAGGTTAATGGGTTCTTAAAAGAAATATTTCGGACAAAACAGATAATTACGACACATAGGCTAATGCATGAAACACTCAGATGATAAAGGTGCTTATAAACAGATAAAGTACAACATCTAGACCTTCCTGGCATGCTTGATCATGACGCTGCGGCTGTCCGTGTACTCGTCGGTTACGGGAAGCAGACACGCCCTCATGTCCAAGATCTGCCTGTACATGTCGTAGCATGCGTATGCGTCCTTGGCCGCGTAGGTTATGTAGGCTAGATTCAGAGGTACCTCCCACGTGTTCAGGTCCTTGGTATCGTTGTCTTCTTTCATGTTGGCGTATCAGGGGTCGATGATGGTCTCGGCGAGGTCAACCACGGAGTCCTTCTCCTGCCCGTTGCTGATGATCTTGTATTGCTTCTGGATGTCGACAAGCTTGTTGCACCAGATGGCCGAATCGTCGCGTTCTTCCTTCTCTCCACCGTAGTGAAGGTGCAGTCGGCGCTGCCGATGAAACGGGCGAATGCTCCAGAACCTCTGATGGCCCTACAGAAGTGGTAGATGAGAACCTCGTCCCGCACACATACCTGGGCGACGGCGATCCGCTGGTCCCTGTCAGGAGACGAATGGATGGGCACAAGGTCTAGTCCTGCAACCTTGTGCTTTCTCGTCCTGTAGGTACTGCTTGAACTCGGCGAGGCAGAGCTTCACCGAGTCTGGATCGTTGGTGTACATCACATTCAACTTGGTGCAGCCATAGGACTGAACGGCGAACTCAAAGGGGAACTCCTTGCTGAAGTCCATATCTAGCCGGCTCACCCCTCGGATCGCCATTGGAGTCTCTTCAAGTGAACGAGTGTGTAGGCGGCGGCAGCAGTTCGTTTTTCAGCTCTTGGGGAACTGGATTCAACAGTAAACTGAGTGTGTACAGGCGACAACAGTTACTACCCCTCCCTCGTCCGCTGCACGCCCGGCAGAAGATGCACCCTCGGCGCATTCAAACGCCTCCATTAAGAAACCTACTCCGGCCACACGTCGGTTCACGAGCGGGTCTGTATTGGTACTGTAATAACAGGAGTTAGTGGTCACTTTACTTAAATTTAATTAGCTTTAATAGAAATTTATACTTAAAACAAGCAATGCATTGGCTCGTTCTATCAGTGCCACAGGATCAACATGCACAACAATTAGAATTATTATTCTCAGGACGCACACGATCAGCACATTTGTCGCACTTTCACAAAGATAATACTACCAAGTTTGAACTGTTTGTTATGGTTGTTGTCCTCTGCATCATCATGCCGTGTTTCCCAGCTTGCAAGATTCAGAACCAACAAATAAGATCCAAATAATAAGTACAACAAAGATGCCTACACATCTCATTGATTCCCAGCTTGCAAGATTCAGAACCAACAAATAAGATCCAAATAATAAGTACAACAAAGATGCCTACACATCTCATTGATTCCCAGCTTGCAAGATTCAGAACCAACAAATAAGATTCAAATAATAAGTACAACAAAGATGCCTACACATCTCATTGATTCCCAGCTTGCAAGATTCAGAACCAACCCATTAGAGCCTTTTGATAAAGTGAATATCGGGATTAAATCCATCTTGGCTAGCCATGTCATACAATCGAAGAACTTGGCGAATGCTCTTGACCGTCACAACATCTGTAGTTGAGTATTCCTGTTTGCACAGCACAAACAAGAAGAGCATGATTTCACTTTAATAGTGGCCTCCTTGAACTCAACCTGCAGCTCCACTCGGATGAGGCCTGCCTGGAGTTCCATGATTCAATTCATGCGCCTTTTTCTGCAGTTCACCTGAAATGAAGCAAAGATTGCATCATTCAGCTAGCAAGAAGTACTTGCTCTCGTGAGCTGGCAGGTTCTTCTTTAGTAGTTGCACTAAAATTGAGGAACATTAAGGTTGGCTGTCCGGCTCATGTAAGGTGCAACTATAATTTTCTTATCCTTTTGTGCAGTTCCACTAAAATAAAGTGCCATTGTGGTGACAGTGACGGCTCATCTTGCAAAGGCTAATAAAATGTTGCACGAGATTACCAGCAGAACTTGACGGAGATTTTGGAAACTCCAATCACCATTTTGTGCAGTTCCACCAAAATTGAGAGATGTTGCCCACGTGACATTTTAGTTGAACTGCACAAGACACTCATTCCAAAAAAAGTGTTTTGTGCAGTTCACCAAAAGGTCACAATAGCAACAAGGTGAAATGGATATCCCTATCTGCACAAAAAGATAGAAAGTAAACAGTTGCTGGTCAATAAGAATATACGAAACATATACGAAATGAAAAGAAGCATCTTAATTATGTTCATGGCAATCACGCAAGGACAGTAGAAATTTTAAAACGTCAGCAATGCTTCATGTTACCAGAAGCATTACGATCAACAATGAGATTCCTCAAATATGGGATTACTTTAATGGTGGCATTGCTTGTTTACCAGATACAGTAAATCAACAGCAGCTAAAGAGTTGGTTTAAGGGCATGGGACCGTGGGGACACCAGGACACTCAGCAGCGTAAAGGAGCAACTTACTTATCATACTGGGGAAAACAGCAGGAGTGCCATTTGTAACACAGTTTAATTGCATCTTATCACTGGAGGCATTAGATTAACAATAACACTGGTTAGACATGTCCCTAAGGTAACAGTGTGATCGCTTCATTTTACATGCGCCCTTACATTAACAACAGCAAAAGGTTGGTATAAGGACATGCGACAGTGGACGCATCAGCACAATGTACCTACAAGGAGGCATAAAGTGGTGATGCCGAGTTTGTTCATGCTATGTGAGGGCAGCAAATCTAATCCTGGAGACCTTTTACTATGTGAGGGCAGCAAACCTAATCCTGGAGACCTTGTACTATGTGAGGGCAGCAAATCTAATCCTGGAGACCTTTTACTATGTGAGGGCAGCAAATCTAATCCTGGAGACCTTTTACTATGTGAGGGCAGCAAATCTAATCCTGAGACCTTTTACTATGTGAGGGCAGCAATTCTAATCCTGGAGACCTTTTACTATGTGAGGGCAACAAATCTAATCCTGGACATACTCTGTTGACTTGTCCACCAGCCGCCACTTTCTATCCTTTTTTCAACCAATAATAGATCTATTCCTTATCCAGTTTGTACTGCGTTTTCCCATTATTTCCCTTTTCAACCAAGAGACCGGTTGGGTATCCGGTCTCTACTACTTTCACCATATTATTTCCTCTTTGAATCAAGTCCTAGATTCATGCTACAACTTCCCCCCTTTCTTCGTTGTTTGAACAAAGCCCTAGATTCGAATGCATGAAGTAGCTTTACCTCTAATAATACTAAAAATTTAGGTGGCTTTGGAAGAGCTGATGGGAGTAGAAAAAGATGCACATGCAGACACGTGGGGAGCTGGGGCAGTAGAGCAAGGCCGCTTTCGAAGAACTTATACCTGAGGGTCGTCGGGATGTCGGCGGCGGCAGGTCGGATCTGCGGACAATACGGCAGGGAGGAAGAAGGGTCGGAGGACCTCCCGAGCCGGCGCTGTGTCGGAGAGAACGGCACGGGCAGAGGATCGGGCCCCTCCGGCAGCTGTGGGTTTCCTCCCTCGCCGGCGATGACCGCGTGAACGATGCACCTAGTCCTCTACACACACCAGCCGAAGGGATCCGGCCGGATCTGTGACCAGCGGTGAGCAGAGAGAAAATGTCGCTACCGCTGTCTTGTTTATATCTGGAGAGGATGAGAGAATGAAGAGAGCAACCCTAGTAAAGCAAGCGCTCAGGCCCCTGCGTACATATATAGTGGAGTGATTATCTTTTTCTCTCCACAACAAGCGTTTCAATTTGTGTACGTGGCATTAAAGAAAAGAAACTCTCTATTTAAGGTGACTACCTGTATGACTCCTACTTACTACTACTAGTAGTAGTATTGTTCACTTGTGCTCCCCAGCCCTCCATTCATTGAACAACCCCACGGGTGAATAAGCATACAGTACTAGTATTTATATAGAACGAACAAGCTCGAACTATTTTCGCGTAGTTAAAAGTTGAGGGCGGGGCTTTTCTCGGGTAGTACGCGCGGCAGTTTTCGCGTAGGCGGTTTGACAGAGAGGCGAGGAGGGTGAGGGAGTAGCGGATTCAACTTACTTACTGCTGGAAAGGACGGGCTATGCGATTTGATGGCGCGTTACTGTTTGGATCCATGTGTTAGAGTTAGTTTGAACTCAACTAACCCAAAAATATCCAAACAGGAGGGTTAGTTTGGGTTACTGTTTGGATCCATGTGTTAGAGTTAGTTTGAACTCAACTAACCCAAAAAAGCTAACCCACCCAAGAGGTGCTTATTTGGGTAAGTTCTTCTCGGGACACTAAAAAACACATTTTTCTCTCGCTCTCCCCGCAGCAGATCCTCCCCACTTCCTCGAAGCTTCTCGTCCTCTCCCTCCCTCCCTCTCGCACCGCCCATGAAGGCACCTCACCGTATCCGCGCTCCATCTAACCCTGTCATCCAAACACCTCTTTTGCTAGAATTACTTCAGGGTTAGTTCAGGATAAGAATCTAACTCTAACCTTTAACTGAGTTAGAGTATCCAAACAGGGTCAGGCGGTACGACCGGGGTGATGCCCCCCTTCCGTTCCGCACTCTAATCTGGTGCATGACATGTATTACGTCGACCCGGATGCTGCTAGCTGTCCCACATGTCGGCGAAGTAGTACGTAGTAGTAAGAAGAAGCAAAGAATATGCGGTATAAGTCTTTCTAGAGATTCCAACAAGTGACTAGACTACACCGCGTGCAGTATCTCAAATCTCAAATCTCTAATATCCCTTCCGGTTTATAGGGCTCAAATGTCAAATCTCATCAACCAAGGCATTTTGCGATTGGAGGAATGTATCTCGTACTTTACAAAACTAACCTAATTAAACTCATGCATTAATTACGTAGTTCTCTCGTTTTCCTCTCCGCCTTGGTCGCGGTGCACAATATTGACCACTCCTATATGACTAGCCGCTCTATCTACATGCGGGACATCAAAGCATCCGGGCCCGCGTGCCATCCACCAAATCACAGCGAGGTGCTACAGTCGAAACTCACCGGTCACCCCGGTGTGGCCGTCATGACCCGTCATATCACAAAACCCACACCTTTACCAGCAGTGGTAAAGTGGCCTCGAAGTTGGACTGGACGAAGCAACCATCATTTCACTGGAACGCTCGTTGAAGCCCTTTCTCCCCTTTCTTAGGAAGGAAACTATGGCAATTTTGCAGAAAGATACCCGCACCCCTCATCACATTTGCAGATAAGGCCTTCCCTCGTTCATCCTTATCTCCCACGAGATAAACTACTCATATAGATGCATCTTGATGTTCCGTGCAACGCACGGGCATCTCTCTACTCTTATAAAAAACCGAGTTGGTGATGATGGTGTGCCTGCCATCCTGCAATATGGACCGTCTGATCTATATCTGACGAATATAAAGCAAACTATGACAACTTTGCAAAAAGATACCCGCACCCCTCTCCACATTTGCAGATAAGGACTCCCCTCGTTCATCTTCGTCTCCCACGAGATAAACAGCTCGTATAAATGCATCTCGATGTTCCATGCAACGCATGGGCCTCTTGCCGGTATTACTTATACTTATCTCTACTCCTATAAAAAATAGAGTTAGTGATGATGGTGTGCCTGCCATCCTGCAATATAGGTCGTCCGATCTATATCTGACGGATAGGAAGGAAACTACCTCACTCCAGGCTACTCACTTCTGCCATTTTTCTTCTGTACCGACGAAGGAAAGGTGGGCGAATCAGTGATGCTGCTATATTTTCATTCCAAGAATCTTCTTTTTGCGAAGCACCGACCGATTCTCACAGCCTATTCTTTTCCCGTTTTCATTGCGATTGTGGTTTCCTTTCGATTGCTTTTTGTTTGTCAGTTCATTGATGGATCCTGGAGCACTAGGCAAAGAGTTGCCGGCGGACAACCCACTGGAGACAGCGATCTCCAGGAAGCGAGCACCGACCAACGAGTTGACCATGTTGGCGGGCCAACCCATGGAGACGAAGAACTCCAAGAAACAAGCACTGGCCAAAGAGTTGACGACGTTGGCGGACGAACTCCTCAAAGAAAGTTGGAAGAACAGCAAGGGCCCCACCGTGCCTACCCCAGAAACTCTGATGGCCACCTATGCGAGGCTCAAGGCCGAGTTTGAGGAGATGGTCGCCGTTGAGAAGCAGTATTCCCCTGGCAAGGTGATGGCCCCCATCGAGGATGAGGAGATGGCCCCCGGAGGGATGGGATCCCCCGGTGAGCTGCACAAGGTAAAAAATAATGGCTTATTACCGAAAGTTGTGGTTTTTGATTATTTGCAATGTGCTTGCTAATATGTTAGGGTTGTGCAGGTGCCGGTGGACGTCCTTGATGATTTCGATGTCGCGGCCCGTCCTGTGGACAACGCCCCAGAGATCGTTTTCGATGTCACGGTCCGTCCTGTTGGCATCGCCCCGGAGATCGATTCTGATGCCGCTGTCCATCCTGTGGACATCGCCCCAGAGATCGATTCCGATGTCGCGGTCAGTCCTGTGGACATCGCCCCAGAGATCGATTCCCATGCCGCTGTCCGTGCTGTGGTCATTGCCCGAGAGATCGATGACAAGAAATAGTTGGTCGCGCTAATCCTTCAGGGTAGTTTGCATTGCCCTGTGTTTAATTACCAGAACGATGCGTGTTATCAAACCATCTTAGGGCTAGTGCACTGTCTTGTGTGGGCGGTACTTGCTACTTTTGTTTGATAGTGAATCATGCGAACCCTCTCCGAGTTATGGAAACAGATGTATCCTCACCAGCTTTTGATGTAATATATGGCATGCTTAGATGTAAGTTTGAACTGTTTATCATATCAGCAGGGCTTATTTGATGATTCTTGGTGTTAGTAGGCTAGCTACTGTGCGAGCTATAGTACTTGCAAAACACTCACCGAAGAGAAATGTTGGGGCTGATGAGCTCGTGGTACGCTTATACTGATCCGTCGTCGATCGGCCAATAGCCCAAGCTCCTAAAATTGTAGGCTTAGCGATCGATCAGACAATAGTGGACACGGATACATTCACGCCTCATTTGGTTCATAGGGTAGGAAAATCATAGCAAAAGTACAGAGACGTACAACACAAAATCATAGCAGTACAGAGACGTCCCTCCGTTCCAAAATAGATGAGTCAACTTTGTACTACTAACTTTGAAACGGAGGGAGTACAAATCCTAGGCGGGCTAGTTTGGCCTAGTGGATTTTAGTGATATGACATGGTACAGTGCCGTCCAGTCTTCGCGTGTGGTAGCAGTACTGCGAGTAGAGTAAGTTTTCATGAAGAAGCGGAATTCAACGAAGTCATGATGGTTCCTTCGTCCGACTAACTTTGTGCATGGCAGGTGGATCTGAATAATTTTGTGCATGGCAGGTGGACCAGGATGGTCGACGTCCCACATGTCGGTGAATGAAAGTATTCTTTCCGATATAATGGATGAGAAACGAGTATTCATTGTTTGTTTTGACGAAACCTATTGTCTCCACTATTACGACGGAGGAGTGTGAAACATGGCAACCCAGTGAACTTGGCATGTGCACCACTCCCTCCTTCCTCATGTAATACTACCATAGTGTTGACTATAAGGTTACAAGTTTTTCTCGCTCTCTCTCTATCTATTTCCTCTCAAATGTTTTTTACCTTTCTTTTTTATACACAATTGTTTTTATGCCTCTTTTTTTAGAATTAAATTTTTATACCTAGCAGCACGTGTAGAGATGGGCTCCTGCATATCCCACTCCTTGACTTTGTCAATGCCTCTCTCGTCCACATAAGCGGGCTTGTCGAGAAGACAAGAGATGATCTCTTAGCACAATATGTTTCACCATGTTTTTAGGAATAACTAGTTATTGAAGATAAGGCTAAGAGATGATCCATTGTACACATGTTTTTTTGTCATCTCTAAATTACATGCAAGACTTATGATAAGACTATCTTATCAACCATTGTGCATGCCCTTTATAGCCCAGAATTTTACTGGTACTACTTTCTATGAATGCGGGCAGCTGGCCTTTGAGGGGGGAGCGCGCGGGGAGGTGGTGGGGTGGGGGAGGGGTTCTGGTGGGCCAGGGCGGTAAGAAGCGGGCTTGGAAGCGGTGCGGACTCCCGCATGGCCCACCTCACATTATCACCACATATTTCTTGGAGTCCGTGCACGGCGGGCGGGCGATCTCTTCTCCCTCCCCCGTCTCTCTCCTCTCAGCCGACGCCCGCCGAGCGATTAGATTTCGGCTATCGACGGTTTATTCAATTGCAGTCCCACATGTCAGTGAAAATGCAAGACAACGCGTGTCCCCTCTGGTGAGCGGCGTGCGAGCCGGACTGTCGGGGGTGCGACGTGAACGCGACGCGTACGAGTTGTAAGTGTGCCGCCTTTTCCTTTTGAACTTGCAAAGCGTAACATTTTCGTGCGATCGATTGATAGAAATCCAGAACAAAATGACGAGGGCGGTGCTTTCCCGCGCGTTAGGCGGGCTAGTTTGAGTGATATGACGTGCTACAGTGCCGTCCACTTGCTCCATTTTTATGTAAGCAAGAGTCTACACTCTTACGTGGGAGGAGTGCGAAACACGGCGGATCTGATTTTGATCGAGGGATAACTGTTCCCTGCGAAATAATGGAGCACTGTTAGCGATTATAGCATGATAGTTAGGGCATCTCCAGCGCTGGCCCTCAAATTTACACCGGCATCTGTCCGAGGACACTGATGGATGCCATCCAATGCTGCCCGCATACCTTTCGACAACTATATGAACTAACCGGACGAAATTCGTGCAAACAAAGCAAATTTCAAATTGACCGGATGAAATTCATTACATTTCGAGAACTTTTCCTATAAACTGGACGAAATTCATTACATATTTCGCACAAACCGTACTAAAACCTACTGTAAACCTAATCTAAACGATCGCCGGGCCCCGACCACCATGTCCGGCCATGAACCCGAGAAAGCCGGCCATTGCCTTTGCCTCCTCCTTATCCGCCTCGATAACCTCCTCCTCCGGAGCACAAGGTTATGAAGATTTCCGCCTCCACGTCGCCGTCAAGCGGCTAATCGGCCGCCGATTTTTATCCCACCAAGCTTGGCGTCGACTGAGTGGAGGAGCGGTGGCCTTCCTGGGACCAGAGCGGTGACGACCTACCGTGTACTACTCTTCCTCGCTGCCGGCTGCGCCCGCGCACGCGCGCCGGCTTTGTGGTCGTGGCGGTGGAGGGCGGCCGGGGGGGGGGAGCCGGCGATCTCCTTCGTCAGCTCCTGCGAGAGTACGTCCAAGAGAGCTTTGGAGCGCGCCCGGAGCGGAGCCACCGATGTCCTTCGTCTGCTCCTGCGACAGTACGTCCAAGAGAGCTTTGGAGTGCCCGGAGGCCATGGTTGGAGTGGTGCCAACAGAAGGAAGGGACCGGAGGAGAATGAGTGTGGGTCTTTGGCTATGGCTGGGAGCTGGGGCTCAAGTTAATATAGCGGGCGAATGGCAATGAGCCGCGGCAGACGGATGGACGGCTGGCACCGGAGTAGGTTCGTCGGCAGCCATGGTGTCATTAACGCGGAGCAGTCGCTTGCACCGGGATGCCGCGCGGGTGGCGCTCTCTCGGCCGTCGCGCTGCTGCAATGCCGGCGCCAGTGAGAGGTCGCGTCGGGCGTGAATGCGGACGCTGCTTCAGTGACTTAACCGCAGGTGCGTTGTCTCACTGACATGTGGGCCCAACGGGCATCAGGCCCGCATGTCAGTGACACACCAACTGCACCTGCAGTTAAGGCCGGTGAATGCGGCATTGACGTTCTGGAGAGACGGTGATCGTTTCAGGCGGGAAGCGCGCGCTAGCGATGGAAGGGGTTTCGGTAGGCCAGGGCGGTCAGACGCTGGCGTGGTGGTAAAATGTGAACTCATGGATGACGAGCCTTTGAAGCGTATGCGGCACGTATTGACAACCAGGCGTCCATGCAACCGCTCTTGTCGCCAGCTAGCATTCGACGACCACCATTAGACACCACACAACCATACATAACTTACGAATAATGGACGAATCGATCAGACACACACTCGTGTGCAGTGGCACTATGATCGGTTGCTCACGATAGTACATACTCCGCACCATAGTACCCTCTCTAGCTAGGCTGTTTTATAGATTGTCGTTGTGATGGACGATATACATGAGCAAGGCGCCGAGTCACGAGTATGACCGTTGGTGTTGAGCCAGGTGAATACATGCTCGGTGTTCGCGGAGGCCTCCAGCAAACGTCTAAACAGTAATGTCACATACGCATAATTTTGGTTTTTATTTCTTTCTCCACTGACAGGTAGGCCCGCATAGATAGATAGATAAAGAACACGAGCTGATGAGGCGCATGCGGACTGTTTGACTGGTCAACCAGACAAATACGGAGCTATACGCTGAGCCAGTGACCGTATAATCACCATATCTCGTATACAATGATCAAAGTGAGCTATCAAGACAAGTTCAATGACCGCCAATGCATTTTACTCGGTAATAAATGACCAGGATTGAAGGGGAATCCAAATTTCCTTCGTCTTCTGTCCTTGAGCTCTTGACAAACCAATGCACTTTACGGTTGTCCGGCCACTCCACCCCAGAGCTGTCACCAAGCGTCGTTCATGCCACCGCGCCGCACACTAACCGGTAAGGAAGCGATGGCATCCCGCCGCGCCGAGTTCCTCGCCGCCCACGACCGCACACAGAATGGTAGGCAAGCGGTGGCATCCCGCCGTGCCGAGTTCATCGCCGCTCGCGACCTCACACCTATGTGGGCGGAATTTGAAGCTGCCAAGGCCGAATGGGCGGTAGAGCAAGAGGCGGCCAAAGCCGCACAGAGGGAGCGGAAAAGTCAGAAAGCACTCAAGAAAAGAGAGGCCCGCCGCCGCAAGAAAGAAGAGGACGCACGCGCTGCTGCGGAGAGGTCGGCGGAGATCCAAGCACGGTGGGGTGTCGCCGACAAAGCCGGGAAGGAGAACGACGGCGTCTGGCCAGCATGTGAGAAGTAGTAGTACTAGTAGTTAGTGTGTGTGTCTGTGTCGCCCGTACGTTTGTTTAATTAATTACGAGCATGTAACAGTACTACTAGTTACTACTGTAGTTTTTAGAGCAAATTACCAGTACATTAGCCTAGACTCAATGGAAAAATTCCTATCCTATGCATCAAATGGCATCTCTTTCTCTATAGGAATTGAGATGCATGTCATCTCACTTCCTATGATTTTCATATTCCTATAAAATTCCTATCCTATGAACCAAAGGAGGCCTCTGCTGGAGTAACTACTGTAGCTAGCAGTACTGCTGGTACAGTAGTTTTCTTCAAGAAGCGGAATTCAACGAAGTCATGATGGTTCCTTCGTCCGAGCAACTTCACAGTGGGTAAGGTTGGGCCTGTGATTTGACGGCTCATTAGTAATTACTGCGGCGCGACGACCGGGGTGACTCTCCCTTGGAGTTCTGCGGGCATGGCAAGTGGACCAGGATGGTCGACGTCCCACATGTCGGCGAGCGGAAGTATTCTTTCCGATATCGAGGAGCAAGGAAACCGCGTGGTATAGTATCACTGGTGATTTATATTTATTTTTTATTTCTAATGAATGCTAGCGTTTCAACTCTTACGACGAAGGAGTGCCAAACACACGGCACGTGCTGGATGTCGCACACGTCAGCGAAAGGAGTGGGACATGAACAGCGTGGTAGAGCGTCTCCACTTCTGGGTCGGAGACCACACGTAGTAGTACTACTGTACTAGTGGTATGAACGATACAAAGTGCGACCCGGAGAGAAAGACACGTCTAGTTGGAAGGTCTCGGGGCATACACGTAAACAAATATAAAACCTAATATGTGCCTCCAATTAATATAGTAGTAGTAGAGTACTTAGTCACGTACTCCATAACATCACCGGGCATTGCACGTACAACATTTAGTGGTAGTAAGAGACAAATGCCTATATGCCACGCATGTTCATACTATTTGTGCCTTTCTACTTCACTTACTGCGCTACGTTACACAGGTTC
This sequence comes from Triticum aestivum, assembly GCF_018294505.1. Classification (NCBI taxonomy): domain Eukaryota; kingdom Viridiplantae; phylum Streptophyta; class Magnoliopsida; order Poales; family Poaceae; genus Triticum; species Triticum aestivum. The sequence continues at coordinate 312,261,775 of NC_057808.1, read as the reverse complement.
GCACGTCCACTCCTGGGTACATGTCCGTCTCGTAGTTCCAGTCCCACGTGTTCTTCATATAGATGGAACGATCCTTGCATGACACGTGCACCTTGATGCTAGATGTGTCGCGTGTTGGCAAAAGGATGAACAAAGCTCACGTAAAAAAATAGAGTGGAAGAACATAGATTCCCGACGACCGAGAAGGAGCAAGGAACCTCGGGGTGGAGCGTCTGCACTCATAATATTTTATATTATTCAGCGATATAAAATCAACCAATCATCTCCACAGTGGACTGGAAGAGTACGAAACACGGCAGCCCAGTGTAGTTACATCATACTAGTACATGGCTAACCCACGCTATCACCATATTTCTTGGCTTCCGTGCGACACCTATCTCTAGTAATCCAGCAGCCCGTATCGCTTCTCCCTCCTCGTCTCTCTCAAAGTGCGGCGGGCTGGCGTTTTTGCCGTCTATTGAGGTCGGTTAACTCATCACATGTTAGCGACATGCCAAGAGCATTCTAAAAAAATTCCTTTCACGTTCCGTTTTCAAAAAGAAAAAATCCTTTCACGTACGAATTTGACTGTATGCTTTGAGCAACTTGCATGTCCTATACTGCTCCTGTTTGGATACTCTAACTTAGCTAGAGGTTAGACTAACTCATGACTAACCCTGAACTAACTGTAGCCAAAGAGGTGTTTGGGTGACCGGGTTAGATTGACAATAAATGCACTTGATGGAGAGAGAGAAGTGATTTTTCAGTGGTCCCAATGAGAACTATCTCCAGTTAGCACCTCTTGGGTGGGATAGTTTTTTTTGGTGGGTTCGGTGCAACTTGCTCCAATTTAAACCCTCATGCTTGGATACTTTAGGGCTATTTGAGCCCCAACTAGCTCAAACTAACTCTAACCCATGGATCCAAACAGGGCCTATGGCCAGCCTCGACGCGGAGCAGTCGGTGCACCGGGAAGCGGCGCTCTCTCGGCCGTCGCGCCGCTTCAAAGCCGGCGCCAGTGAGAGGTCGCCTCCGCTCTGGCCGGGCATTAATGCGGCACTGACGCTCCAGGGCGACGCTGACCGTTTCACGCGGGAAGCGCGCGCTGGCAAGGGAGTATAGGTTTTGAACCGTTTCATGTGTAGTACTGGTAGTTTGCAAAACTACTCAATTATTGCACTCAGTTTCCTAAGAAATTGTGGTAAAAAACGTTACTCCACAGCCCGCTTCCCTTCTCCTTCCTCTTCCACCGCCCGCGCACGTCCGCGGGAAGCGACCGGTCAACCCTTATATAGGAGTGCTAGCACAAAAAGATGCATGCATGACCACTAAAATTTCCAGATTAAAGAGCCGCTCCGGCGGGAGTATGGCGTATGTTGTTACCTTCGGCCGGGCCATGGCTACCGGGCGACGGCGACCAGAGAAGAGGCGGCGGGAGGGGAATGAATGCAGCTACTGTTTGGGTTCGCCGTCCGGCTTAAATAAATGCGCAGCATCACGTGTACCCGCGGGTGCACAAATTGTAACATACGTGTCTGCTTAAGTGGGCGTCACGTAACTGGTGTGTGTGTGTGTGTGAGATTCTGAGAGACAGAGTGCGTGTGTGCGACTCTACTCTTCGGACATGTACTCAACCTTTTGCATCGGGATATAAGTATAATGGTATTTACTTTAGCTAGTGATTTACGTGGCCATGTTAACGTGGTTGTGTAAAAAAATGTCACTTCTTGCTCGTGATTTGCGTTATATAATTACAAGCAAGATGCTCGTGCAGTGCACGGAACATCAATATGCATTTTTTTACAAAACACATGTTGTGATTTACCCATGCAGGAGTAATCTCATGTGTAAAAACTAATGATATTTCGAGAATTTTATCAGAAAACTGGTATCTCGAGAATGTCATCGAAAAAATGAAAGATGAGAGATAAGGTGAGGAGGAGTGGAGCGTGGTGGTGACTGGTGGTCGGAATGGGCGGAGGCATGGGGATGGACGGCGCCAGCAGGCGGCAGCGGCCACCATGCTAGATTGTTCCGGAGACTATCTTTTTTAATTGCTCAGCATGAGGTGTGGGAGATAAGGATGTGGAGAGAATTGCGGCTATCTTTTGTAAAATTATCATAGTTTGCTTTCTATCTATCAGATATAGATCAGACGGTCTATATTACAAGATGGCAGGCACACCATCATCGCAACTCGGTTTTTTATAAGGGTACAGATGATAAGTTTGCTAACTACTAAAGTAAAGTGGAATTTGTCCATGTTATACAAGTAAATTAAGGTGATTGTTTATCATACGGGTAAGGGTGGACGAAGGGTGGTAGGAACAAATGCTCCGCTAGAGCATGTGTGCGTGAGATGGAGTCTCAGTGTGTTTGTGTGGGGGGGGAGAGATGGTGTCTTTGTGTGTGTGTGTGTGTGTGATGGAGTCTTACTGTGTGTGTGTGCGTGTTGTGTGTGTGGGTGGGTGGGTGCGTGCGTGTGTTTGTGTGTGTGTGTGTCGCGGGGTCCTCGGTGGCGGATGTAATTTAAGTGTGCATGGCTTCATCATAGAGAGGTGATGTGCATGGCAGAGGCCACCAACGATGGGGTGCGAGAGAGAAAATGCCCGTAGAGAGGGAAGATAAGGTGTGTGCGCGTGAGAGTAGTCGACATCGAGAGAACGTGTTTGTTCGAGAGACACCGAGGAAGAATACTATATATCGATGGTGCATGTAGGTGGGAATTAAACGAAGGGATGGTCTTATTGGTTTCGGGGATATAGGGGAAGAGTGAGAGGGGGGTAGCTACAAGGAGATTGTTAAGTGTGAGTGTGTGGTTTACCCATCCAGGCGGAAGTTATGTGCACACAGGAAGAGAACGATTCGATGTGGCGTTAGGGTTGAGGGTAATTAACTACGTATGGAGACATAGAGACCTTCAACGTGCATGTGTGAGAGGTATACATGTATACGTGGGATGTGTGTGTGTGCGCGCGCGCATGATCGAGATAAAACAAAGAAGACATAAGTCATAAGCTAAGATCAACGACATGGGAGAGACAGATCGGTATGACAATATGCATGCATGCGAGAATGCAGGGAAGAAGGCCCGACAATTGAGCATCTGTTTTTGTCTTTAAGAGATAGTGGCGTGGGCTGGAGCATGCATCTATGGCGAGCAGAGGGAGTGAGGCACAACGATTGTGCAAAAGAGATCAACCTATAAATGAAAGAAGGTTGATGGAGAAACAGATAAATAGAAAGATAAAGATGCTAGCTAGTGTGCGTTAGAGATAGGAGTCGAGTGGATCAGAAGGCTGAGTTATGGGTGTGGGTGTGAGAGAGATGAAGAAAGGGTGCATGTGACTCACATACAAACAAATATCGGAGAGAAATGAGATCCCGAGAGACGGAGTTTTGTGTCTGCGAGAGAGAAAGATATTTCAAAACGAGAGTGATAGCTAGAGAAACATATGAGGGAACGCAAGATATCTCTAGGGAGAGAGAGTGTGTGTGAGCGACATACAAGAGAACAGTGGAGAAATATGAGACCCTGGGAGACAGAGTTTGTGTTTGTGTGTGAGAAAGAGATATTTAAGAGGAAGAGTCGTAGGTTCTCATACCTAAGGAGCGAAAGACATCTCTGTATGAGGGGTGTGCGAGTGGCACACAGGGGAATAGTAGAGAGAAATGAGACCCCGGAAGACAAAGTTTTGTGTTTGTGTGAGAGAAAGAGATTCCACATGGAGAATCATAGTTAGAGACACATAGCAGGGAGCGAGATATACTTAGAGAGAGATAGAGTGATGAAGGTCGAGGGAGAGAGTACCGTCAGTGTGTTACGAAGATAAAAGATCATTGTCGACATACAGGTAGCACGAGAGATACCCGAGAGACGATGAACGCGTATAGGTCTAGAGAGATAGTCCTATATAAGCATGAGTGATAGTTATATGAGACGAATATCTGGATTAAATGGGATTCAAATATTTAAACTGGAGATCACGACATCGATAATATCATAACGCAAATTGGTGTATCAAACATGCATATTCATTTGAATTTGGGGACACGTGTAATGTTATATAGTTTATCAATATTGGTGATCCATAGATTCTTTAATTAGAAACAATGCATGGTTTATATGCAATTAATGTCTAAACGGGATTACACTATATGTTGCGTGTGTGAAACACATTATACATGTTTGAGAAGTAAAAAAACCCGCATGAAACACACATTAATTGGAGACAGTTAGCGAGGAATGCATACATTGGATTTCAACATAAAGTGGTTTCAAATATTTGAAAATCCAAATTGATGGATACAACCTTATGAATCTGAGATCATGCCATTTGTAAACCATATTTATGTATAAAGGGTGTTGTGCTTTTGAAAGTATATATAAAAAATGATGTATATAGAATTTTATTCCAATCGAAAATGGATCCCGCCCGAAAAAATAGAATACAAACGGGATTCGAATTGAGTTGGCACGGTAAACGTGCACTCTGCAAAATTTGAACGAAGCGGGGAAAGTCGCAGTAACCGCCCGAAACCAAAATCTGCGAGATGGAAATTACTACTGCCTATCCCTGCCACGCAAAGCCTATCTGCTCGATTTCTATAGGTTTCGATAGGGGTAGGTTTGTAATTTCACTCAAACGTGACATAACCGCCTCTCACCCGGATTCATACACGGTGGGCGCCAAAACACAGTGTGTCCTCGGCCGAAATCGACTCCCTCCCCGATTCATACACGGTGGGCGCCAAAAACAAACTCTCGTCGGCAAATATTCGGTGTATGCGAGATTACCGTCCTATCCCCAACCGACTAATATTGTTGTGATGTAGGAAATTTGAAACGGGGGCTAAGTTTGTAAATTTCCTCGCATTTGAGACAAGCGCGCCCTGAAGACATGGTTCCCCCTTCCTCTCCACCTCCATTTCCCCATTCGTACTCCGTGGGCGCCAAAACACCCTCTCCACCCCAGCCTCCTCCGTCCGCCACCCCATCCACCGCCGTCCTCCTCCACCATGCCGGAGCTGATACCCCGACGCCGCCGTCCATTACAAGAGATCGACCTCTCTCATCCACGGCTTCGGACCGGGATCCTTGCATCCCGTCCTCTCGCTTCATCCCCGCCGTCGTCCACCTTGCCGGCGCCGCTCCTACGACCGTCTCGTCCACCGCGCCCCGCCGCCACCGTCTACCCTCCTAGATCTGCTTCCACGCCGCCGACAGCCATCGCTACCGCAGCACCGTCAAATTCTCAGCAGATGCATACACGGCGCCGCACCAGAGGCGGTACTCTTTCGTATCTGCTCAACTTATTTATCGCAGCAAGAAAATAGATCGCCACTGCTTTACTCTGATTTCTTGTCCATCACTTACTTGCTAGTTGAGAGCAAACATTGGTTGCGAAGTTGCCTTTGTCCGGTTTGCACCTTCAGATCCGCCATGGCACGCTCAACACTATACTCCCAATGCTTATGGTTTTCCCCTTTTATATTCCACACTAGTTAAATCACAGTAGACTAAATTTCAAAATTAGGTCAGTCGATTTTTCAGAGCTCGCCGGAGTTCGCCGTTGCGAACGAAGGGGCTCGGGTGGGGACTTTGGTTGTGGGGGGGCAGTGGTGGGGCCTCGCCGAACGAAGAAAACTCGACGCGGGTGGGGGCGGGGTGGGGGTGGGGTGGCGGAGGAACACAGGCGGTGGGGGCCGGTGGTCCGGCCGGCGGCCCGTGCGGTGTTCTGTATGGGAAGAATCAGAGACGAGGAAGAAGAAGGGTTAGGAGACGTAGGATCTTCATCCAACCGCCTGAAATGGTCGACTGACCCAAATGACAAAAGTCACGCGACTTGCATGCAGACATGCCTTTATATTCAGTACCATCATCGTACCTGCTTAGCACTGCTCCTGAATTCATCAAGTTAACAACGTGCCACTCATAATTCCAAACTTGTTGCTCAAGTACGAATCTGATATGATGCTGATATTACTAAAACAGATAACATTTAATTGGTCAGCTAATGTTCCTACTTTACTTTCGAAAAAGCACGTGCACCACATATAGAGAGACAGCAGGGAGTTGCTTTCTTAATGCGCTCTGGTTCATCATGTGTGGGCACTGCGCAACGAACATTTTATTATCCAAAATCTGCTTGCTCTTCTTTAGCATGTTCCTCTTCCGTTCTTCTTTAATAAGTACTCTCTCCGTTCCTAAATACAAGTCTTTGTATAGATTCCACCATGGACTACATATGGAGCAAAATGAGTGAATCTACACTCTAAAATGTATCTGGATACATCTGTATGTGATCCATAGTGGAAATCTCTACCAAGACTTATATTTTGGAACGGAGGGAGTATGATAGTAGTACAGTATGTTCCTTGTAGTGAAGATGAGCAGGGACATTTGCAGTGTAGAGGTCTATACGGTCGGTTGGTATGGACACTTTGAACTCTTCGGGCCTCTTTGATTCGTAGGATTTTGTAAACATGGGAATAGGATTTGTAGTGGCCTGCCCACTTGAATCCTATAAGAATAGCAAGGAAATGCGGGGAGCTGTGTCGCCTTTGAGAGTTACACTGATATTAACAGTACCGCACCTTCAGTTGAAGAGAGCTGGTATCCGAAGCCTTTCTAGCCGTACCGGCAATACTAGCACATATATTCCAGCAAGTTCCACTTTGCTGATTTTACTCTGATGCTTACGGTTTTCCCGTTATATCTACACTATGATCTGTGTAGCTGCTTTGTGTCGCACTAGCAGCAGTCCACTCTTGAAGCTAAACACCGCAATGACTTACAAAATTGGCACCAAGGCATTGAGTGCCATTCTGGATGCAATGAAACTCATACGCTCCCCACCTGTTGACTCTTGTTCAGAATATGATCCTAATGACTCTTGTTCAAAATTGCCACATATAGAGAGACAGCATGGAATTGCATTTCTTTGGGCGCTGTGATTCATCATGAGTGGGCAACCAACATTGTATGCAATTAAGCGGAACCTCAAGAATATGCTTCCTCTTCTGTTCTTTAACATGTTCCTCTTTTGTTATTCTGTATTTAGTACGTACAGTATGTTCCTTGTCAGGAAGGGGAGCAGGGACATCTGCAGTCAACAGCTGATAGAGCTGGCATGTACTTGATCGATAGGCTTTCAATTACTAGCGGCAATACAACACCGTATTTTCAAGCCAGTTCCACTTTCCCGATTTATATATCGTGGTTATGGTGTACCCCTTTTATGTACACTATGATCTGCCTAGTTGTTGTGTGCTCTTGTTATCATGGTTTGGCAATAAACTCTCTATACAGTATATTTTGAACCTATCATCTGCCAACTATCCTTACTTCTGGAGCCTATTTTTTGTGTACTTGTGCCAGATTATATAAATGCACGCACCATATTACAGCACACATGAGCTCTCTCATCAGAATCCAGTGATAGCACACAAGTGTTTACAGGGGCGCCCCTATATTAGAATATCCTCTGCATTACAAAGATAATCTCACAACTATTTATGTTTTCATGGTTCTCAGATATTATACGTAATTACAGTGAATATCAGAATCCGCGCATCAGAAGAATATTGTGGAACACTGCAATGACTTACAAAATTGGCACCAAGGCATTGAGTGCCATTCTGGATGCAATGAAACTCATACGCTCCCCACCTGTAGATTCTTGTTCAGAATATGATCCTAATGACTATTCTAACCTCGAGGAGTCAAAGGCAGATGGCCTGTCATGTTCACCCATCAAGGTGCCTGCTCTAATTTGGCAAGGTTTTATTGATTGCGCGTATCTTGCATATGTTGTCTTGCATTTCTTCTACTTTGTTGCACCGCCATCTGCTTAGTTTACTCATCATATATGTCGAGATGCCATGCCCATCCATTATCAATACATATTCCATCTGTCATCATACCATGTTTTTCCACTCAAATGTTGTTCTTGTGCATCAGACATCAAAAAGGAAGAGGGTGATTGCCGAACCTGAAGGAGCACCAGCAAAGTCCTTGAAAAACGTGGTTGTGCCGGAGAAATCAGACAGCACCCCACTTATATTGGCTGTACAACCAGTGACACAAAACGTAGGACCGACTCCAGCAGACTGTACCCATACTTCACTGGCCACACCACTAGCCCCACCACACAGGACCTGCACTCCAGCAAAAGGTATGCCGATTTCAGTTGCCATAGCACCAGCCGTACCACAGAAAAATCCCACTCCAGCAAAAAGTACAGCAAGTCCACCGGCCGAAGACCTATCCCAACTGCAGAGACGGCCAATTCCTGCAGATTGGAACCCCATTCCAGTTATTCCCAGTTTAAAAGACAATGCTTTCAATGTTGTTAGGGACTACGTGCATATATTCCCATCATTGGAAGATTATAGTGAAGACAAACACCATTTTCACATCTTCCTGTCCCACTTACGTGTAAGTGCTATTATTCATGGTGATTATTTTCCTGTTTTCTGCTGATTGAACACATCAATGATTTACATTACATTGTTGTAAGTAGGCGAGGGTCAATCTGGATAGTCATGACGAGCAAAGCTTGCTTGCGCTTTTCAAGGAAGCATTGCAGCAGTATTGGTGTTACCTGAGGAAATCACACTTTGATGGCAAGTCTATAAACGAATTTCTGGTGAAGTCTCCTGTGCTAAATTTAGAAGACATTGAATGGAAAAACCTTGTTATGCACTGGTCTCGTTCCGAGGATGAGGTACTGTCTATGATATCGCATGACAATTTGAACTTCTACTTTTCCGCATGTGCCTTACGGATCTTTTTTGCAGGAAATCTGCTCGAAAAAGAATTCCGGTTTGAAAAGAACGACAGGATATCGCAAATATGCTGCCCGCTGCTTTGCTCTTGTTAGTACCTGTTGTCCTGTATCACTGTACTTGCATACATACCTGGTTCATTATGTGACAGCAGTATGCATGATAGCTTGCTTATCAATTGTTCGCTCCAAATTATCTGATCTGTATGAATGGTTACATTAGTGTAGAATATATCCAATGCCAATGAAATTTTTAGCTCTGCATTGTTCTTGTAAGTACCTGCTGTCCTTTATCAGTGTACTTATATTGACAGGTAGTTGTTCATGTACCATCACTCTGCAGCTTATTTTCCTTTGCCCTCCATTTTCTACACATAAGATCTATATTTACTCTTACCATAAGGTTGGATAACACCGATGGTACTGAAGAAGTTTAGCTCTGCATTGCTCTTGGTTGTACCTTTTGCCTGTATCGCTGTACTTACATTTATAGCTACTTGGTTATGTAGCATCACTCTTCATCTTATCTTAAATATTCTCCATTTTTTCTTATATTGTCACATCTATATTTACTCTTAACAAAATGTAGAATAAAGGCAATGCTTATGAAGAAGATTCTGTGGTAAACTTCTTGAATTGCCCCCCCCCCATCAGCATGGACAAGGGCTTTATAGAGCCTGCCTTCACCAATAATGTAAGTTTGTCCTTCTCAAGCCTTCAAACTTTGTTGTGTATATTTGGTTAGGCATGACTGCAACAGCTGTTTATTTTTGGTGTTTGCATCAAATTGCATGTTTAAAGTTTATTATGTACTCCAGTTCATAAACAAAAGTTTGTCCTTCTCAATTTAAGTTTTCAGTTGTACAACCAAGTTCCTTCTTCATACCATGTAAATTAAACTATACAGAGCAAGTGATCTTATTTTGCCAATCTGAAATGGGATAAATTGACAGCACACTAACCATTGATACTTATGAGTTCTTGATCTGTAATCCAGTGGTGTCGTGAAGCTGCCAACTCCTTCACAATGTCATTTCCTGCCATGTCTTGACCTGAACAATACCATATTGTGTTAATGCTATTTTAAACTGTGTCACTTTATTCGTCAGTAAGAAATGTGATGAATTGTCAGCACTGATACTTATATGTGCAAAACCTGTCATCTGTCTGCTTGTTTATCTTTCAGAGTGAGGAGGATATAAGTGTCAAACAAGTGCAGTCTCACCAGCTTGCTCAGCTGCTTGCGCTGCAGCTCCCGAGCAGGGCTAACCTTTCTTGAACTCTATTGAAGTGCTGTCGGTTTTGTATATTATTTTGTCGGCGTGTTTAGTTGCACTGGTGGCGATCTTTGATGCCCAGTGTATGTAATCTGCTGTCTGCTTGTGCTTTATTATCATAGTGGCGAACTTTGATGCCCAGTGGATGTAATATGCCGTAATTTCTTTATTGTATAGTCTAGGTTTTTTTCTTATTCACGATGCTGCAGTTATTTTACTGTATATATATCCTGTCTTCGCAGTAAACCGGCCAAACCGTAAAATTACGGTACATAATCGGGCCGTCATGCAAATCACCATGTATGATCCGCATCATGGGCCCCGTCATCTTGGTCCGTTAACAGGCCTAAATGTAAACTGGCCCACTAGTAGATTCGGGCCTTTAATAGGCCGAGTAAACCGCCGGCCCTATTTTCCCAAGAAAACTCAATGGGCCTTTAGGAGGCTGAAAAGTAGGTTGGGCCTGAAACGTGCCGAACAGCTCACGGGCCGGCAGCAGGCCGAAATAGACCCCGGCCCATGAATGTGCCAATCAAATCATGGGCTTATAACAGGCCAAAATTGTCTCGGTCCTTGTTTGGCCCAATCAGATTATCGACTGCGAGCAGGCCGGATGCAAACCGGGCCGTAGTTAGGCCCAACTATATGACGGGCTTTTAACAGGCCGAAATTAATATAGGGCTGAAATGTTAAACGGGCCCTTAACAGGCCGAAACTAATATCAGGCCGAATTACTAAATGGGCATTTAGCAAGTGGGCCCAAAAGCATAGCGTCCAGTTATCGGGCCGAATCTGATATGGGCCATAATTTAGCCCAAAGCCTCTTAAAGGGCCGGACCTGATCTGGGCCGTAATTTGGCCCAGAACGTGGTAGGCTTTTAATGGGCCGGATCTCATATGGGCCATTATTAGGCCCGGAACGTGGCAGGCCATTAATGGACCGGATCAAATATGGGCCGGCATTTGGCCCAAAACATGGCAGCCAGTTAATGGGCCTGCCTACTAGGGTCCTCAAAATCTTGCGGGCCTACAGTTGGGCCAGCCCATTAATGTCGGCAAAATCTCGTGGGCCTTTAGCTAGGCCGGCCCATTATGGTCCACAAAAATCTTGTGGGCCTTCACCTGGGCCGGCCCATTATGGCCCGCAAAAATCTTGTGGGCCTTTACCTGGGCCGGCCCTTTATGGCCCGCAAAATCTTGTGGGCCTTTAGCTGGGCTGGCCCATTATGGTCCGCAAAATCTTGTGGGCCTTTAGTTGGGCCGGCCCATTTAAACTTTACGGGCCGGTCTACGTGTTAACATATCATAGGCGCATCTCGCCCATTAGATGAGTGGCACCTGTGCCAACACGGAGCTGACACGTGTTTCCTACAGCCAATGATGATTTTACACGTGGACAATCCCCATTGGTCTGGGCTGTTAACGGGTTATCAGATCCAAAACCGGACCCGATAGCTTAACTGCGTTCCGTTACGGTGGATGCCACATGTTGGTCACCCTTGACGAAAGCACTTCTGTGACGCGCAATTTATCGTCATGGAAGTGGACACTTCCGTGATGATAATTTTGGTTATGTCATGGAACACTTCTACGACAGCACATGTATGACTATCTTGATTCTGTCATAAATTTGTCATGGATGTACATGTCATAAATTTGATTATGTCATACGTGACCTACTGTGACAAACACGTATCATCATGGAAGTGTATTTTTTTGTAGTGCATGTTTACAAAATCCTATGAATCAAAGAGGCCCGAAGAGTTCAAAGTGTCCATCACAACCAACCGTATAGACCTCTAAACTGCAAATGTCCCTGCTAATCTTCACTACAAGGAACATACTGTACTACTATCATACTCCCTCTGTTCCAAAATATAAGTCTTGGTAGAGATTTCCACTATGGATCACATACAGATGTATCCAGATACATTTTAGAGTGGAGATTCACTCATTTTGCTCCATATGTAGTCCATGGTGGAATCTATACAAAGACTTGTATTTAGGAACGGAGAGAGTACTTATTAAAGAAGAACGGAAGAGGAACATGCTAAAGAAGAGCAAGCAGATTTTGGATAATAAAATGTTCGTTGAGCAGTGCCCACACATGATGAACCAGAGCGCATTAAGAAAGCAACTCCCTGCTGTCTCTCTATATGTGTTGCACGTGCTTTTCGAAAGTAAAGTAGGAACATTAGCTGTCCAATTAAATGTTATCTATTTTGGTAATATTAGCATCATATCAGATTCGTACTTGAGCAAAAAATTTGGAATTATGAGTGGCACGTTGTTTAGCTTGATGGATTCAGGAGCAGTGCTAAGCAGGTACGATGATGGTACTGAATATAAAGGCATGTCTGCATGCAAGTCGCGTGACTTTTGTCATTTGGGTCAGTCGACCATTTCAGGCGGTTGGATGAAGATCCTATGTCTCCTAACCCTTCATCTTCCTCGTCTCTGATTCTTCCCATATAGAACACCGCACGGGCCGCCGGCCGGACCATCGGCCCCCACCACCTGTGTTCCTCCGCCACCCCACCCCCACCCCCGCCCCCACCCGCGTCGAGTTTTCTTCGTTTAGCGAGGCCCCACCACCGCCCCCACAACCACCGTACCCATCGAGCCCCTTCGTTCGCACCGACGAACTCCGGCGAGCTCTGAAAAATCGACTAACCCAATTTTGAAATTTACTCTACTGTGATTTAACTAGTGTGGAATATAAAAGGGGAAAACATAAGCATCGGGAGTATAGTGTTGAGCGTTCCATGGCGGATCTGAAGGTGCAAACCGGACAAAGGCAACTTCGCAACCAATGTTTGCTTTCAACTAGCAAGTAAGTGATGGATAAGAAATCAGAGTAAAGCAGTGGCGATCTATTTTCTTGCTGCGATAAATAAGTTGAGCAGATACGAAAGAGTACCGCCTCTGGCGCGGCGCCGTGTATGCATCTGCGGAGAATTTGACGGTGTTGCGGCAGCAATGGCTGTCGGCGGCATGGAAGCAGATCTAGGAGGGTAGACCGTGGCGGCGGGGCGCGGTGGACAAGACGGCCGTAGGAGCGGCGCCGTCAAGGTGGACGACGGCGGGGATGAAGCGAGAGGACGGGATGCAAGGATCCCGGTCCGAAGCCGTGGATGAGAGAGGTCGATCTCTTATAATGGACAGCGGCGTCGGGGTATCAGCTCCGGCATGGTGGAGGAGGACGACGGTGGATAGGGTGGCGGACGGAGGAGGCTGGGGTGGAGAGGGTGTTTTGGCGCCCACGGAGTAAGAATGGGGAAATGGAGGTGGAGAGGAAGGGGGGAACCATGTCTTCAGGGCGCGCTTGTCTCAAATGCGAGGAAATATACAAACTTAGCCCCCGTTTCAAATTTCCTACATCACAGCAATATTAGTCGGTTGGGGATAGGACGGTAATCTCGCATACACCGAATATTTGCTGATGAGAGTTTGTTTTTGGCGCCCACCGTGTATGAATCGGGGAGGGAGTCGATTTCGGCCGAGGACACACTGTGTTTCGGCACCCACCCTGTATGAATCCGGGTGAGAGGCGGTTATGTCACGTTTGAGTGAAATTACAAACCTACCCCTATCAAAACCTATAGAAATCAAGCAGATAGGCTTTGCGTGGCAGGGATAGGCAGTAGTAATTTCCATCTCGCAGATTTTGGTTACGGGCAGTTACTGCGACTTTCCCCGCTCGTTCAAATTTTGCAGAGTGCACGTTCACCGTGCCAACTCAATTCGAATCCCGTTTGTATTCTATTTTTTTGGGCGGGATCCATTTTCGATTGGAATAAAATTCTATATACATCATTTTTTATATATACTTTCAAAAGCACAACACCCTTTATACATAAATATGGTTTACAAATGGCATGATCTCAGATTCATAAGGTTGTATCCATCAATTTGGATTTTTCAAATATTTGAAACCACTTTATGTTCAATGTATGCATTCATCGCTAACTGTCTCCAATTAATGTGTGTTTCATGCGGGTTTTTTATTTCTCAAACATGTATAATGTGTTTCACACACGCAACATATAGTGTAATCCTGTTTAGACATTAGTTGCATATAAACCTTGCATTGTTTCTAATTAAAGAATCTATGGATCACCAATATTGATAAACTATATAACATTACACATGTCCCCAAATTCAAATGAATATGAATGTTTGATACACCAATTTGCGTTATGATATTATCGATGTCGTGATCTCAAGTTTAAATATTTCAATCCCATTTAATCCAGATATTCGTCTCATATAACTATCACTCATGCTTATGTAGGACTATCTCTCTAGACCTATACGCGTTCATTGTATCTCGGGTATCTCTTGTGCTACCTGTATGTCGACAATGATCTTTTATCTTCGTAACACACTGACGGTACTCTCTCCCTCGACCTTCATCACTCTATCTCTCTCTAAGTATATCTCGCTCCCTGCTATGTGTCTCTAACTATGATTCTCCATGTGGAATCTCTTTCTCTCACACAAACACAAAGCTTTGTCTCCCTGGGTCTCATTTCTCTCTACTATTCCCATGTGTGCCACTCGCACACCCCTCATACAGAGATGTCTTTCGCTCCTTAGGTATGAGAACCTACGACTCTTCCTCTTAAATATCTCTTTCTCACACACAAACATAAACTCTGTCTCCCAGGGTCTCATATTTCTCCACTGCTCTCTTGTATGTCGCTCACACACACTCTCTCCCCCTAGAGATATCTTGTGTTCCCTCATATGTTTCTCTAGCTATGACTCTCGTTTTGAAATATATTTCTCTCTCGCAGACACAAAACTCTATCTCTCGGGATCTCATTTCCCTCCGATATTTGTTTGTATGTGAGTCACATGCACCCTGTCTTCATCTCTCTCACACCCACACACATAACTCAGCCTTCTGATCCACTCGACTCCTATCTCTAACACACACTAGCTAGCATATTTATCTTTCTATTTATCTGTTTCTCCATCAACCTTCTTTCATTTATAGGTTGATCTCTTTTGCACAATCGTTGTGCCTCACTCCCTCTGCTCGCCATAGATGCATGCTCCAGCCCACGCCATTATCTCTTAAAGACAAAAACACATGCTCAATTGTCGGGCCTTCTTCCCTGTATTCTCACATGCATGCATATTGTCATACCGATCCGCCTCTCCTGTGTCGTTGATCTTATGACTTATGTCTTCTTTCTTTTATCTCGATCATGCGCACGCACACACACACACATATCCGACATATACATGTATACCTCTCACACATGCACGTTCAAGGTCTCTATGTCTCCATACGTAGTTAATTACCCTCAACCCTAACGCCACATCGAATCGTTCTCTTTTTGTGTGCACATAACTTCCACCTAGATGGGTAAAACACACACTCATACTTAACAATCTCCTTCTAGCTACCCCCTCTCACTCTTCCCCTATATCCCCGAAACCAATAAGACCATCCCTTCGTTTAATTTCCGCCTACATGCACCATTGATATATAGTAGTCTTCCTCGGTGTCTCTCGAACAAACACGTTCTCTCGATGTCGACTCCTCTCACGCGCACACACCTTCTCTTCCCTCTCTACGGGCATTTTCTCTCTCGCACCCCATCGTTGGTGGCCTCTGCCATAAACATCACCTCTCTATGATGAATCCATGCACACTTAAATTACATCCGCCACCGAGGACCCCGCGACACACACACACACACACCCACACACACACACAAACACACACACACACACACACACACACCCACCCCCACCCACACACACACAAACACACACACACACGCTAAGACTCCATCACACACACACACACTAAGACTCCATCTCTCTCTCTCTCACACACACAGACACACACACACACTAAGACTCCATCTCACACACACATGCCCTAGGCGGAGCATTTATTCCTACCACCCTTCATCCAACCTTACCCGCATGATAAACAATCACCTTAATTTACATGTATAACATGGACAAATTCCACTTTACTTTAGTAGTTAGCAAACTTATCATCTGTACACTTATAAAAAACCGAGTTGGCGATGATGGTGTGCCCGCCATCTTGTAATATAGACCGTCCGATCTATATCTGACGGATAGGAAGCAAACTATGATAATTTTACAAAAGATACCCGCACCTCTCTCCACATCCTTATCTCCCACACTACTGGAATTTGCTTATTTGCCGTCTGCCTATTCTTTGCCGTCTGCTGGCGGACGGCAAAGAAGGTCTTTGCCGTCAGCTTGCAAAAAACGGATGGCAAAGAATGTCTTTGCCATCAGCCAATTTTTTGCCGTCTGCTAGCGGACGGCAAAGAATCTTTGCCGTCGGCTGGCGGACGGCAAAGAGAGAGGTGGGCCCCACTAACGAGCTGTTTAGAAAAAAACCTAACGGCCCCCCTCTTTGCCGTCCGCTAGCAGACGGCAAAGAAAGTGGCCAAGCTAACGCCCGTTAGCTAGCATCTTTGCCGTCTGCTGGCGGACGGCAAAGAACCGTGCCCTAATTAAAATCCATATCGACGCCCGCCTGCGCCCCACATCTGTCCCTCTCTCTCTCCGCCCGCGCCCGAGCCGCCGCCGCCCCGCACCATCCCGCACCCGTGCCGCCGCCGCCCCGCGCCACCCCCGTCGCCGCGCCGCCCCAGCAGCCCCGGTGACCCCCTTCCCCGCCCCAGCAGCCCCGGTGACCCCCTTCCCAGCCCCGCGCCATCCCCGTCGTCGCGCCACGCCGCCCGTGCCTGAGCCACCGCCGCCCCATGCCACCCACGTCGCCGCAGCACCCCCTCCTCCACCCCAGCGGCCCCGGCGCCCCTCTGCTCCACCACCGCAGCGGCCCCGCCGCTCCGGCGCTCCCTCCTCCACCCGGCGGCCCCGGCGCCCCTCTGCTCCACCACCGTGGCCTCCCCGCCACTCCGACGCCCCCTCCTCCACCCGGCCGCCCCGGCGCCCCTCTCCTCCACCACCGCGGCCGCCCCACCCCTCCGGTGCCCCCTCCTCCACCCGGTGAGACCTCTTGTTTTTTTTTCTGTTTTTGTTTCTGTATTTTAAGTTTAGTTTAGGTTTATTTTAGGTTTGGTTTAGTTTAGGTTTACTTTAGTTTAGGTTTAGAGCATAGATAGCATCTTCTCTACTATAATTGTGTATAATCTCAATTCTCACTAGTAGTCTTATTAGTTAGTACATTATGCTTTTTATGTGTCATTTAAATAATGTAGTGCCAGATTTCTCAACTCATTGGCATATAATGAATTATTATTGTTATATTATTAATAGATGATGGAACAAAAACTATTTCCCTTCAAAGTGAAAAATCTTTCAGTGAAGTAAATATTAGTGCACGAGTTATTTTATATACAAGAAAAAAAATTGGCATGTCGTGGTAGAATTAGTATTTGTCATAAATGAATTCAAATGCATTTCCAATAGAAAATGTAATACACATATCTAGTGAACTGTAAACGAAAGTTATCCACAGACTCCTTGAAGGGGTTGTATAAAATATTATGAAACTAATAGTGAGAAGAGCAAAAGCTTTCCTCAAATTCCTTTGCATATATTCAAATTCATCAATCAGCAACACTCGAATTAGTTTAATTTGAGAAAACAACAAGGCATGCATATTGCTTATGGAATCTGTCGTAAGAGGCAAACTATACCCGTCTTTTCCTTTTCTTTTTTGCGGAAAGGCAAACTATACATTCTGATTTGCATACAAAGTAAATTGATTTTACGACACTACACCCTTAGTTTCCGATTTGAGGTTTGTTTGTTTGCTTGGTGTGTGGCACCTAGAGCCACCTAAAATATGGTGCAACTATGATTTGTTGCCACAAGTATTCCAATGTGATCACACCAGAAGGAACTTTAGGTTTAGTTTTGGTTAAGAAGAAAGAAGAAAGATGAAAAAAAGAAGAAGATAAAGAGGAGAAAGAAGAAGTGTATTTTCCCCCTATTTTTAGATTACTATGCTCTTTTTTTCAACATTTTCAGTTTTCTTTCATGTCTAAAGAAATCCCTAGTTTTGAAGGGTGCCAATTGCCATTGCCAACTAACCTACCAAATTAACTAAGTGTTGTTGATGTTGTTGAGCACAAGTGCATTGCTTTTTTTTCTCAGTTTTCTTTCATGTCTAGGAACTTGGCTCTATGTTTATAGATATGCTTCTAGCTAGATACTAATTGGTCTCTTCTGCTGCTTATTAGAGATGGGGGGAGGCCGTCACCGCTGTCTCCGCTCTGCCACACCGAAGTACGAGTTGGATGCTTTCGAGTTCTTCAGTATCATACTTGGGACTTCCTCCAAGAGGCAGGTATATAGAAGGAGAGATCTCCCCTTCACCCATCTCATTATGATAACTCTGTTGTTTGCTACATCACTCCTTGTCCCAAACTGCAGAGGCTGCCTGACACTTTTATGAACATGCTGGGTGAAGATCCGCCAAATAATGTGAAGCTGCGACAGGCCGGCAGCGGGTTTCGCAGGCTGTGGGACGTGGAGTTGGTGATCAAGGAGGGCCACATGTACCTGTGTCATGGCTGGGAGAAGTTCTACCGTGCCTACGACCTGCGGCTGGGGTACTTCCTTCTCTTCAGGCACGACGACGACGCCAACATGCTCATCGTGAAGGTGTTCAATGCGACTATGTGTCGCATGCGCTACGCTGACGACGATGATGCCGGTACGTTCTGCCTCTTCTTATTCCTCTACATTTGGCTTTGTCTTGCATCGATTGTTAACGGTCATTAATTGTTGCATTTGGACAGGCAATGGGAGCAGCAGCAGCGACACTGGCTACAGCCAAAGCAGCAGCGATTCTGGCTGTAGCAAAAATTGGCAAGTAGCGATTCGGGCTGCAGCAAAGACAGCAAGGAGGATGATCCGGACTGGAGTGGGGAAGAAGAGAAGCAGAGTGGGCATCAGGCTGAGGATGACTTAGCGATGGTGGTGGCCGACCAAGGGCAGGAGATGGTGGTGGCGCACCATGGGCAAGAGATGGTGGTGGCTGAGGATGACCTAGCGATGGTCATGCCTGTCCTGCCTGAAGATGGCCTCGTGATGGTGGTGGTGCCTGACAATGACCTCGCCCCGGTGGTGGCGCCGGCGATCCCACAGCTGGGCGACATGACCATGCCAATTGTGGTAGAAGACTACATCCCACTGCCTCCACCGCCTCGCCGCTCTTGGCGCATCAGGCTGAGGAAGGAGAAGGAGAAGAACAATGAGAACTGAACTATGTCAGGTATGTCAGATCTCCAAAATGATCTATATATAGTTAGCTCTAATATGCTTAGTTACCTATGTTAGCTCTAATATGCTTAGTTACATATGTTAGCTCTAATATGCTAAGTTATCTCTACTATGCTTAGTTTCCTATAGGTTAGGTCCAAAATTACTTATGTTAGCAGACCAAGTTTACATAATAAGCTTATAGTCTTCTTCTTCTTCTTCTTCTTCTTCCAAAATGACATAAGTTAGCTATAAGTTAGCTCTAATATGCTTAGTTCACTCAAAGATGGCATAATTAGCTAGGTTGGCTCCATTTTACCTAAGTTGGCTCTAATATGCTAAGTTATCTCTAATATGCTTAGTTTCCTATAGGTTAACTCCAAAATTACTTATGTTAGCACAGAATGACCAAGTTTACATGATAAGCTTAATTATAGTCTTCTTCTTCTTATTATTATTATTATTATTCTTCTAGTCTTCTTCTAGTCTTCTTCTAGTATTCTTCTAGTCTTCTTCTTCTTCTTCATTTTCTTCTAGGTTAGCTCCATTTTACTTAAGTATGCTTATTTCTTATAGTCTTCTTCTTCTTCTTCTTCTTCTTCTTCTTTTTCTTCTTCTTTTCTAACATCTTGTTTATCATTTTGCAGATTTGATTTAATTCACGGAAGCTTGCATGGATGGAGTGCTTCTTTTCCATTTGTGCTTTTATAGATGGAGTGCTTGTTTGGATGAACTATGTTTCTTTTGTATCGATGAACTATGCATGTATGGTAGGATGACACTATCGTAATATGTATGGTTGGATGCATGTATGTGGAACTTGCTATGTATGGTTGATGGAACTATGCATGTATGATGAAATTATATGTGTTGGACATCTCATATGTTTGCTGTGAACTTGCCATGTGAAAAATATATATGTATCGTCTATTTGCTGTGAAAATGGTTGGGTATAAGAAAGAACAGAAAAAGAGGCAATGCAGGCTCTTTGCCGTCTGCCACCGACGGCAACGGGCTCTTTGCCGTCCACCGCGGACGGCAAAGAAGCCACGTGGCAACCACCTGTGCTTCCTGGCAGCTGACCCATTTGGTCAGTTTGCCTACAGTGGCAGACGACAAAGGCTTGATACTCTTTGCCGTCAGCGGCGGACGGCAAAGGCTGCCGTTAGACGCCTAACGGACTAACAGCGAATTTATTGCCGTTGGCTTTCTTTGCCGTCCGCCGCTGATGGCAAAGGCCCCTTTGCCGTCCGCTTCAGAAAGCAGAGGGCAAAGAAGCTCTTTACCATATCCTACTTTGCCGGAGCCTTTTGCCGTCCGCGGCAGACGGCAAAGGCCTTTGCCGTCCGCCATCCTTGCCTTTGCCGTCTGCTGTTGTAGACGGCAAAGTAGCAGATTCCTGTAGTGCCACAACCTCATTGCTGAGCAATTAAAAAAGAAAGTCTCTGGAACAATCTAGCAAGGTGGCCGCTGCCGCCTGCCGGCGCTGTCCATTCCCATGCCTCCGCCCATTCCGACCACCAGTCACCACCACGCTCCACTCCTCCTCACCTTATCTGTCATCTTTCATTTTTTCGATGACATTCTTGAGATACCAGTTTTCCGATAAAATTCTCGAAATATCATTAGTTCTTACACATGGGATTACTCCTGCATGGGTAAATCACAACAGGTGTTTTGTAAAAAAATGCATATTGATGTTCCGTGCAATGCACGAGCATCTTGCTTGTAATTATATAACGCAAATCACGAGCAGGAAGTGACATTTTTTTTACACAACCACGTTAACATGGCCACGTAAATCACTAGCTAAAGTAAATACCATTATACTTATATCCCGATGCAAAAGTTTGAGTACATGTCCGAAGAGTAGAGTCGCACACACGCACTCTGTCTCTCAGAATCACACACACACACACACACACACACACACACACACACACACCAGTTACGTGACGCCCACTTAAGCAGACACGTATGTTACAATTTGTGCACCCGCGGGTACACGTGATGTTGCGCATTTATTTAAGCCGGACGGCGAACCCAAACAGTAGCTGAATTCATTCCCCTCCTGCGGCCTCTTCATTGGTCGCTGTCGCCCGGTAGCCATGGCCCGGCCAAAGGTAACAACATACGCCATACTCCCGCCGGAGCGGCGCTTTAATCTGGAAATTTTAGTGGTCATGCATGCATCTTTTTGTGCTAGCACTCCTATATAAGGGTTGACCGGTCGCTTCCGGCGGACGTGCGCGGGCGGTGGAAGAGGAAGGAGAAGGGAAGCGGGCTGTGGAGTAACATTTTTTACCACAATTTCTTAGGAAACTGAGTGCAATAATTGAGTAGTTTTGCAAACTACCAGTACTACACCTGAAACGGTTCAAAACCTATACTCCCTTGCCAGCGCACGCTTCCCGCGTGAAACGGTCAGCGTCGCCCTGGAGCGTCAGTGCCGCATTAATGCCCGGCCAGAGCGGAGGCGACCTCTCACTGGCGCCGGCTTTGAAGCGGCACGACAGCCGAGAGAGCGCCGCTTCCCGGTGCATGCGACTGCTCCGCGTCGAGGCTGGCCATAGGCCCTGTTTGGATCCATGGGTTAGAGTTAGTTTGAGCTAGCTGGGGCTCAAATAGCCCTAAAGTATCCAAGCTTGAGGTTTTAAATTGGAGCAAGTAGCACCGAACCCACCAAAAAAACTATCCCACCCAAGAGGTGCTAACTGGAGATAGTTCTCATTGGGACCACTGAAAAATCACTTTTCTCTCTCCATCAAGTTCATTTATTGTCAATCTAACCCTGTCACCCAAACACCTCTTTGGCTACAGTTAGTTCAGGGTTAGTCATGAGTTAGTCTAACCTCTAGCTAAGTTAGAGTATCCAAACAGGAGCAGTATAGGACATGCAAGTTGCTCAAAGCATACCGTCAAATTCGTACGTGAAAGGATTTTTTTCTTTTTGAAAACAGAACGTGAAAGGAATTTTTTTTAGAATGCTCTTGGCATGTCGCTAACATGTGATGAGTTAACCGGCCTCAATAGACGGCAAAAACGCCAACCCGCCGCACTTTGAGAGAGACGAGGAGGGAGAAGCAATATGGGTTGCTGGATTACTAGAGATAGGTGTCATACGGAAGCCAAGAAATATGGTGATAGCATGGGTTAGCCATGTACTAGTATGATGTAACTACACTGGGCTGCCGTGTTTCGTACTCTGCCAGTCCACTATGGAGATGATTGGTTGATTTTATATCGCTGAATAATATAAAATATTATGAGTGCAGACGCTCCACCACGAGGTTCCTTGCTCCTTCTCGGTCGTCGGGAATCTATGTTCTTCCACTCTATTTTTTACGTGAGCTTTGTTCATCCTTTTGCCAACACGCGAGACATCTAGCATCAAGGTGCACGTGTCATGCAAGGAATGTTCCATCTATATGAAGAACACGTGGGACTGGAACTACAAGACGGACATGTACCCAGGAGTGGACGTGCGAACCTGTGTAACGTAGCGCAGTAAGTGAAGTAGAAAGGCACAAATAGTATGAACATGCATGGCACATAGGTATTTGTCTCTTACTACCACTAAATGTTGTACGTGCAATGCCCGGTGATGTGATGGAGTACGTGACTAAGTACTCTACTACTACTATATTAATTGGAGACACATATTAGGTTTTATATTTGTTTACGTGTATGCCCCGAGACCTTCCAACTAGACGTGTCTTTCTCTCCGGGTCGCACTTTGTATCGTTCATACCACTAGTACAGTAGTACTACTACGTGTGGTCTCCGACCCAGAAGTGGAGACACTCTACCATGTTGTTCATGTCCCACTCCTTTCGCTGACGTGTGCAACATCCAGCACGTGCCGTGTGTTTGGCACTCCTTCGTTGTAAGAGTTGAAACGCTAGCATTCATTAGAAATAGAAAATAAATATAAATCACCAGTGATACTATACCACGCGGTTTCTTTGCTCCTCGATATCGGAAAGAATACTTCCGCTCACCGACATGTGGGACGTCGACCATCCTGGTCCACTTGCCATGCCCGCAGAACTCCAAGGGAAAGTCACCCCGGTCGTCGCGCCGCAGTAATTACTAATGAGCCATCAAATCACAGGCCCAACCTTACCCACTGTGAAGTTGCTCGGATGAAGGAACCATCATGACTTTGTTGAATTCCGCTTCTTGAAGAAAACTACTGTACCAGCAGTACTGCTAGCTACAGTAGTTACTCCAGCAGAGGCCTCCTTTGGTTCATAGGATAGGAATTTTATAGGAATATGAAAATCATAGGAAGTGAGATGACATGCATCTCAATTCCTATAGAGAAAGAGATGACATTTGATGCATAGGATAGGAATTTTTTCATTGAGTCTAGTCTAATGTACTGGTAATTTGCTCTAAAAACTATAGTAGTAACTAGTAGTACTGTTACATGCTCGTAATTAATTAAACAAACGTATGGGCGACACAGACACACACACTAACTACTAGTACTACTACTTCTCACATGCTGGCCAGACGCCGTCGTTCTCCTTCCCGGCTTTGTCGGCGACACCCCACCGTACTTGGATCTCCGCCGACCTCTCCCCAACAGCGCGTGCGTCCTCTTCTTTCTTGTGGTGCCGGGCCTCTCTTTTCTTGAGTTCTTTCTGACTTTTCCGCTCCCTCTGTGCGGCTTTGGCCGCCTCCTCACTACAAGAAATATGTCAACTAGTGACCTTCTGTCAGTGACCCTGGAAGAATTGTTCATAGATCTATGACCATTTGAGACCAATTGGTCAAAAGCTGTCCGGGGGCTCCAAACCCTAAACCATTGCGACCATTTTGGTCAGAAAGGTCGTAATTTCCTTACACGAAATGGTCATAAAGCAAACATCGCTAGTCCGCTGCCTTATTTCTAGTTGTTAACGACCAATATAGATGGTCATAGCCTTGTAAATTGTGGTGGGTTGCGATGACTAGGCGCCATCTCATTAGTTTTGCCTATGTGTCATGTCCATGTGTCAATTTTTGCCCTAGGTTGTGAAGCAACCTATATTTCTGTTATTCCAAAAATTCCCAAAAAATTCTCATAAATTGTTTGGATCATATCTTCATCAAATATGTCAAAAACCTTCCTTGCCTAGTTCAAAAATAATTCAACAATATTCATTTTCCTATTCTGTTCAGAGCAGCACTTTGTGAAGGAAGTACCACTTTGGCATGTCCAAATAGTATCCATTTTCTACAGTGCTTTCCTATGCCCAAATAACCATCCTCCACCAAATGCCAGCTCAATCCATTCATTATTTTGAGCCCAGCTTCAACATTTGTATTTATGTCTAGTGTGGTACTTTGCAAAGCAAGTACCACCTAGGCTCCTCCTTTTGAGCTGAAAATTTGTGAAGACGGTCTTCTTAGTAACTGATCATCCTCAGCCAATACTCACGGCCATTGGCCATGTACATTTGCCGTACCGCTAATCAAACACTTGGCTGCTAATTCATGTTTGAGCATCGACCGGTCCTCGTGAGAATCTTATGTTGTAATTTTCTTCCTAGCACCTACCTGGGGAGTGCCCAACCCACTAGACATGCCTAGGCCGCCCAGAACACATGGCAACGCCACGGTCACGCGGTGACCACGCGGCGGGCATGCGAGTTCACGCGCTCTAGAGTTGGGGCCCTCGGCCACCGCCCAAACCTCGACGTATCGCCACGACACCATGTATTTATGATTAAATAGGTACTTATGTAACTAGAAATGATTTTTGGAAAAAATAAATAGCAAACTATGAGGCAAGTGCAGTTCAAATTTGACCCGCTTCCAACTAAATCGGTGGAAATTTGTCTTTTTCACGAGAGGTGGATCAAAACATTTTACACACGACCATTTTGTCAATTGTGCATTAAATATGTCCTAGTATTTTAGAAAATTGATTTGGTCCAATTTTGCAACAATTATTTGGGAGGTCCTTCACAAAAAAACCTCCTTTTGGGCACTCGAAAAATGGAAAATGGTTTTTTCGTCCAAAGAAAATGAAAACTTCCTTAGGCAACATTGTTTGCCATTCCAATATGCACCCTTGTGCACAATATGAGATCATCTGAACAAACTATGCCATGAATGTGGCCATAAGATTGATCATTTGGCTTGAAAGCCATTGATCTCCATACGTGATAGCTCGTTTGTGAGAACACTTTTTTAAAACAATTGCTGTATTACAAGTTTGTTATTTTTCCTGGGAACTTGGCCACAGATAATGACACAATGCAAAGGTTTCCCAATGTTTTGATTTTTTTTTGAATTTTTTATGCCCGTTTCAAAATGCGGTCAAAACGGCGGGAATGACCGTTCCTAGCTAGTGGTTGAATCTTCGATTTTTTTATGTTTCTCTGATTAAATAGATACTTATGTACCTACAAATGATTTTTGGAAAAAATAAAGAGCAAACTACAAGGCAGCTACAGTTCAAATTTGACCCGCTTCCATCTGAATCGGCGGAAATTTGTCTTTTTCACGAGAGGTGGATCAAAACTTTTTACACCCAACCATTTGGTCAATTGTGCATTAAATATGGCCTAGTATTTTATAAAAATGATTTGGTCCAATTTTGCAACAATTATTTGGGAGGTCCTTCACAAAAAACCCTCCTTTTGGGCACTCGAAAAATGGAAAATGGTTTTTTCGTCCAAAGAAAATGAAAACTTCCTTAGGCAATATTGTTTGCCATTCCAATATGCACCCTTGTGCACAATATGAGATCATTTGAACAAACTATGCCATGAATGTGGCCATAAGATTGATCATTTGGCTTGAAAGCCATTGATCTCCACATGTGATAACTCGTTTCTGAGAACACTTTTTTAAAATAATTGCCTTATTACAATTTTATTATTATTCCTGGGAACTTGGCCACATATAATGACACAATGCAAAGGTTTCCCAATTTTTTGGTTTTTCTGAATTTTTTATGCCCGTTTCAAAATGCGGTCAAAACGGCGGGAATGACCGTTCCTAGCTAGTGGTTGAATCTTCGATTTTTTTGATGTTTCTCTGATTAAATAGATACTTATGTACCTAGAAATGATTTTTGGAAAAAATAAAGTGCAAACTACAAGGCAGCTACAGTTCGAATTTGACCCGCTTCCAGCTGAATCGGCGGAAATTTGTCTTTTTCATGAGAGGTGGATCAAAACATTTTACACCCAACCATTTGGTCAATTGTGCATTAAATATGGCCTAGTATTTTACAAAAATGATTTGGTCCAATTTTGCAACAAATATATTATAGGTCCTTCACAAAAAAACTTATTTTGGGCACTCGAAAAATGGAAAATTGATTTTTCGTGCAAAGGAAATAAAAACTCCCTTTGTCAATATTGTTTGCAAATCCATGATGTAAACTTGTCCAAAATATGATATCATTTGAAAAAATATTTGATAAGACTTTCACAAAAATACTCATTTTGAGCACTGAAAAATGGAATGAAATTTTTTATCTTGAATCGATCACGACCAATTTATATGGTCATAAGGTCATCAAATGGTTTGCTGCGTTCTGATTGGACCATGAGCATGCCACGCGGATCACGCATCAACCACCGTCGGATGCTTCCGGATCCAACGGCCCAAACCCACCCGAGTCGAAACCCTAGGTCTGTCCTCATGGACATTTTCCACCCACCCCCCCCCCGCCTCCATTCTTTCTTTCTTTCTCTCCCTCCCCGCTCAGATCCTCTCCCCTCTCCCCCGATGCAGATCCCCCTCGTCCCCCTCGTCGCCGCCACGCACCCCTCTGAACCTCGCCGCCACCCACCTCCGCCGCCACCCTCACTCCCCCCTCGTCTCCCTCGTCCTCGACCAACCTCGCCGTCGTGCAGGGGCTGGGTTGTCGCCGCGTGCTGTTCCGGCGGGTTGTCGCTGCGGGGGCCAGCTCCCATGATTCGACCCAATCCTCTCCCTCGATCCCACCTGCCGGCGGTGACCTCCTCTCAACCAGCCCCGCCGCCGGCCTCCAGATCCAACCCAGCAGCTACCAGCTCAGGCCTAACCCCTACCCCGCGGCCATGGCCATGGCCCCGCCTCTAGGGTTTCTCACCCAGCCTTCCCTCGCCGTCGCCCGCGCTGGAGGAAGGAGCCCGAGTCTCCAGTGGCCATGAGAGATGGCAAGGACACCCTCGACCTCTCCGCCCTCGGTGTCGCCGTCCCCAACGCCACAGGTTCGTTCGCCGCTCCCGCTCCCCCCTTGCTGCTGTTGCCATTGATGGGGCGTGAGGTCTTATTGGTTTCACTGGTGGTGGTTTCGACGCAGAGCTCAGCGCATGGACTCCTGAGCTCAGCGCCGAGAGCTCAGGCCAACCTGGTGGAGTCGATTAAGGTGAGGTTTCCCGCAGCGCTTCTGTGTTATTTTGTTCCTTGTTCATTTGGGTGGCTCTGGGTTGTTTATGTGGCCTAGTTGTGCTGATTCGGTGCGGTGGTTGTGCAGAACACGCTGCAAGGATTGGCGGTATGGCACCCGGACATGCTCGAGAGCCTGTAGCCCAAAGAGATCCAGGTCTGCTGCTTGCATTATTATTGGATCTGTTAGATCGGTTTAATTCAGAGATGCAACGTGATCTGTGCTCTGCTCCTTTGATGTTTCTGAATTCTGATGTGAAAGCATGTCCACATCTGTAGAACTGTGCTCTGTGCATGACTAGTGATCGATGGTGACTGTTCCTGTAGTTGATACATCTGTAGAACTCATGCATATTGACTGGATATATACGTGTTGACTGTTCCTGTAGATTTCTGATGTGCATGTTCATTAGAATCCACTGGACCTTTGCACGCCTAAAATTTCAAGTGTGGATATATATTGTCAGTCTCGAGTCTGCACTTCTGTAGGTTTCTGATGTGGAACACCTACGCATGACTAGCATGGAAATATGGATTAAGTTTCCTAAAATTTGAGCTTTTCTTAACTAATCAAGAACTCCCCTCCAGGTGAAGTCGCCCACCGCAGCGCCAAGGGATTCGTCTCCGAGGACGAGTTCCTCTCCATCCCGGAGTTCTCCACCAACCCGCTCTCCCAGGTCTGCCTCCCCTCCTCCTCTCGTCGCCAAGGGATGACTGACTGACTGTAGTACTCGCGCGTGCCGGCGAAACAGATCCTTCTTGTTTTTATGCGTTGTCCTTGGATTACACACACTACTTTCCTCTACTACTATTTTCCTAGTAATATTGTATACAACTCTGTCACCACTCAATTTGGATAACAGTTGGGATTCCTCAGGAAGGAAGTATAATGGGGAAAAAACTAATCGGGGTTCCCCACTCAATCAAGGAGCTAGGTGCATCTGAAAATGTTATTCCAATTGCCTCACAGAACCTGTACGCAATCGATCGGCATAGGGAGTTTTACCACGGTTGAACACATGTGGAACACATCAATCCACCCACTAATTTTTTTCACTTGATACCTGTGTTGCTCTTTTTCTATCTATGTATGTATCTATCTATTCCTACCAAGCAAATGGAAACAAATAGTGGAAACCTACCTAATCTAGTCTTGTATAGTTTCAGGTGTATAAATTACAGACAGACTTGCATAGTTTCAGGTGTCCCCTCTTCATTCATTTCCTAATCTAGTGTATACAGACTTGTGTAGCTTGTATACTCTATTCTTTGCCAATACTCTATTTTTTCAGTGGAACATTATCTCTTGCTTGCTTGCTTGCACACCCTCTTATTTTTACTACTTGTATAGTTTGATTGATATATGCTTTCTATGTCTGTATGGAACCTAAACAAACATGCCATACAAGGAAATGGAAGGCTTGTGTAGTTTCAACTGTTCATTGCCAATGATTAATCATCTTGTTTGTTTTTTCGCTGCATCTGACATACATTCTTATGCCTGTTTACTCCAGGTCAGGCTCACGTTTCCCCTCCTGCCCGCCGACGCACTGCTTGCAAACAGAAATGAAGCTTCAATTATATGAACCGCAACAAAAATTGACAGAGCGCCATGGACCCCAGAAGGGTCGCAGCTACTGGCTTTGCGCCCCAGAGAGCCATGCATGCGCCATTGGTTTTGTCGTCCACCGCTCCTACCCGTGTTCCAGAGTACCTTGCTCGTTGCTTCGTTGAATTGCTTGGCTGGTGCTCGCAATTGCGTGGTTTTGTTTCATTTGACTTAGCACTGAATCCCTCAATTTACCATTCAGTCAACAATCCTCTGATGGTATTTGTCTACACTAGATTACTCCTACTGTGATGATGATGTGTGATGATGATGTGTCTGATGATAGACACCTTGCAACTAGCCACACATGTACTAATAGTTTATTGTGATTATTACTGTACCATGAGTCATTCAACACTTGAAGGCACTGAACTACTATTCTGTATTTTATAATATGTTCTTGTTGTGCAGTATAATACAGAACACATGTTCTGTATTTTATTACTGTACCATGAGACATAAGCTTGATGAAATCTTACTCTTTTAATCACAATAGCATGGCAGTAACATGTTATCATGCTGGATGAAGAAAATCATCTGTAATAAGTTCTTTAATGTTTAATTACCTCAATTGTCAAGAAGTGTTTGTTTTTGTATACATTTATTGCTATCAATCGACTACAGTAGTCATCTGGATGCTTGGGATTTGCATATATTCTGCTGCACTTGAAACATCAAGAAGTATTTTTCCTTGTTTTTTGGAACAATTGGTGAACTTCACATTCCTGAATATATGCATTACTATTCGGTATAGGTCTAGGCGGCTCTTCGTATTTTACAACTCCTTATCATGCCCCTCTAATATTTCTGTAGGTGGCCATGAACTCAGTAAATCATCAGGAAATGCCTTTGCTGCAGCTCACCTATGGCCTTGTTTGTCCTGCAGGTTAGTGAGCAGCATTAGGAGGAGGAGCTCAAGCAGGCCACCACGACGCACCACTGCAACAGCAGGTAGCACGTCCATCTCCCTCTCCCTATGCTGCCAATCCTTTTTGTTTCTTTAAAACTAGGTCCAATCAGCACACAAATTGACTATCTATTCTATCAAAAATCAGTTTACAACTCTACAGAATTGTGTTGATGGTCATTAGTAGAGAGAGGGAGAGAAAAACAAGATTCCATGGTTGATGTTTGTCAGCTAGTTAAACGGCTTGCTTTCTGCTAATGGCCCATTAGGTAGAGTAGCTATGCACCTGGTGGTGGTCATGGCCTTGCTGCTTCATCAGTTTTTTTCCTTTGGGTCATTAGCTAGCTATGCTATGCATGTGGTTTTTAATTTGCAAGAAAGAATTTCTGTCCTTGTTTTTCATTTCCTTGCACTAGCCAAATTCATCCTTTTTTAATACTAGCACTAGCACATCATCAGCGTACTAATACTTGTTAGATTTTGAGTATGCCACTGCTGCTAAAACAACAACAACAACCAAGTTGCTGCTGTCAATTAAATTAGCCTACTGCCTAATCTATTAATTGTTGCTCTTCCACTGTTTCGGTATCTCTTGGTTTGCAGTGGTACAACTATATGATGAATACACATCATGATATATACTTGATGAATCTGCCTGCTACATCTCAACTTGTGTATCTGTTTCAGTATCTCTTCCACTTGGTATATGTTTTCTTGTATCTCATTTTAACTAGTTGGAGAACAAAAAGCATGGTACTAGCAAGCTCAATTTGTGTTATCATTCATCTGTTGTAACACCGAGTTTGGTCTATTAACATGGCGTTGATTTTGTGCTGCAGATTTGGAAGCTGGGAATCTGGGGAATGCGAAGTTGAAGAGACCTGGAGTATGTAGACTGTGATTGCCATTGTATATGTGTTATATGATGATGTAACACAATGATTCTGCTATTGTATCTTTGTTGTGTGATGTATCAAACTGATTTTGGCTGTTATGTGAAGTACTACGTGTGTTCTCTATCTGTTCCCATTTGAATGTTGGTGATTTATTTACTAGCAAATTGAAATTTAAAGAAAAGGACCTTGACAATTGGGACCCACTTACTAGAAGAACCTGACAATTGGGACCCATCTGAATAGTGGACCCATCTTAAAAAAAGAAATACTTGAACTGCTCAGCCAAAATGGCCATGGCCCAAAAATAAAAAGGCTGCGATGTTGGGCTTGGCCCATGAAGTTAACAAAAATTGACAGAAAAAATACACTAAATTTGCTGAATTAATGGGCTTGGCCCATATAAACACCCAATTGGACCGGGCCGATTCTAATTTTTGACCTTTTCAATTGGTCGCAATTTTGCCACGTCAGATTGCCACGTCGAATCCGACGTGGCCTGGGCAGACAGCCAGTGACCAAAACAAAAGGTCATGGGTTCAACGACCTTCTGTTTTGGTCGTAAACGTCTATGACCTTCTCACAGAGAAGGTCGTTAATTTCAGTTTACGACTGCTTGCTTTTGACCATCTGTTTTTGGTCAAAAAAAGGTCACAACTGAAAATCAATGACCTTTCAGGGACCAATATTGAGGGTCACAAGTTGACATATTTCTTGTAGTGTCTACCACCCATTCGGCCTTGGCAGCTTCAAATTCTGCCCACATAGGTGTGAGGTCGCGAGCGGCGATGAACTCGGCATGGCGGGATGCCACCGCTTGCCTACCATTCTATGGGCGGTCGTGGGCGGCGAGGAACTCGGCGCGGCAGGATGCCATCGCTTCCTTACCGGTTAGTGTGCGGCGCGGTGGCATGAACGATGCTTGGTGACAGCTCTGGTGGTCGTCGAAGGCAAGCTGGCGACAAGAGCGGTGGCATGGACGTCTGGTTGTGAATATGTGTCGCATACGCTTCAAAGGCTCGTCATCCATGATTTCACATTTTACCACCACGCCAGCGTCTGACCGCCCTGGCCTACTGAAACCCCTTCCATCGCTAGCGCACGCTTCCCGCCTGAAACGATTCACCGGCCTTAACTGTAGGTGCAGTTGGTGTGTCACTGACATGTGGGCCAGATGCCCGTTGGGCCCACATGTCAGTGATACAACGCACATGCAGTTAAGTCACTAAAGCAGCGTCCGCATTCACGCCCGACGCGACCTCTCACTGGCACCGGCATTGCAGCAGCGCGACGGCCGAGAGAGCGCCACCCGCGCGGCATCCCGGTGCAAGCGACTGTTCCGCGTTAACGACACCACGGCTATCCTTCCGTCCGCCGCCCACATTAATGACACGTGGCTGCCGATGAACCTACTCCAGCGCCAGCCGTCCATCCGTCTGCCGCGGTTCATTGCCATTTTCCCGCTATATTAACTTGAGCCCTAGCTCCCAGCCATAGCCAAAGACCCACACTCATTCTCCTCCGGTTCCTTCCTTCTGTCGGCACCACTCCAACCATGGCCTCCTGGCGCTCCAAAGCTCTCTTGGACGTACTGTCACAGGAGCAGACGAAGGACATCGACGGCCCCGCTCCGGGCACGCTACAAAGCTCTCTTGGACGTACTGTCGCAGGAGCAGATGAAGGAGATTGCCGGCTCCCCCCCCCCCGGCCGCCCTCCGCCGCCACGTCCACGAAGCCGGCGCGCGTGTGCGGGCGTAGCCGGCAGTGAGGAAGAGTAGTACACGGTTGGTCGCCGCCGCTCTGTTCCCAGGAAGGCCACCACTCCTCCACTCAGTCGACGCCAAGCTTGGTAGGATAAACATCAGCGACCGATTAGCCGCTTGACAGCGACGTGGAGGCGGAAATCTTCAGAACCTTGTGCTCCGGAGGAGGAGGTTACCGAGGCGGATGAGGAGGAGGCAAAGGCAATAGCCGGCTTTCTCAGGTTCATGGCCGGACATGGTGGTCGGGCTCCGGTGATCGTTTAGATTAGGTTTACAGTAGGTTTTAGTATGGTTTGTGCGAAATATGTAATGAATTTCGTCCAGTTTATAGGAAACGTTTTCGAAATGTAATGAATTTCATCCGGTTAATTTGAAATTTGCTTTGTTTGCATGAATTTTGTCCGGTTAGTTCATATAGTTGTCGAAAGGTATGCGGGCAGCATTGGATGGCATCCATTAGTGTCCTCGGACAGATGCCGGTGTAAATTTGAGGGCCAGCACTGGAGATGCCCTAAGTATCATGCTATAATCGCTAACAGTGCTCCATTATTTTGCAGGGAACAGTTTTCCCTCGATCAAAATCAGATACGCCGTGTTTCGCACTCCTCCCATGTAAGAGTGTAGACTCTTGCTTACATAAAAATGGAGCAAGTGGACGGCACTGTAGCACGTCATATCACTCAAACTAGCCCGCCTAACACGCGGGAAAGCACCGCCCTCGTCATTTTGTTCTGGATTTCTATGATCGATCGCACGAAAATGTTATGCTTTGCAAGTTCAAAAGGAAAAGGCGGCACACTTACAACTCGTACGCATCGCACCCCCGACAGTCCGGCTGGCACGCCGCTCACCAGAGGGGACACGCGTTGTCTCGCATTTTCACTAACACGTGGGACTGCAATTGAATAAACTGTCGATAGCCGAAATCTAATCGCTCGGCGGGCGTCGGCTGAGAAGAGAGAGACGGGGGAGGGAGAAGAGATTGCCCGCCCGCCGCGCACGAACTCCAAGAAATATATATGGTGATAATGTGAGGTGGGCCATGGGGGAGTCCGGAGTAAGTGAAGTGGAAAGGCACAAATGGTATGAACATGAGTGGCATATAGGGTGTGTTTGGTTGCGTTCTCGTCTCAGCATAGTTGTTCCCTCTTCATGCATGCTCAACTCAACACCCCTCTTCATGCATGCTCTCTTCATGCATGCTTCTAGTGTATTTGTGCTAAACTAGTGTGGACTCATGCACCCTCCATACATTCTACCAAACACCCAAAAGTGGATCGAGAAGGGAACTCTTGGGCGGCATTTGTCTCTTACTACGTACTCCCTCCGTTCCAAATTACTCGTCGTGGTTTTAGTTTGGTTTAAGTTCAAATTTGAACTAAAACCACGACGAGTAATTTGGAATGGAGGGAGTACCACTAAATGTTGTACGTGCAATGCACGGTGATGTTATGGAGTACGTGCCTAAGTACTCTACCTCTATATTAGTTGGAGGCACATATTAGCTTTTATATTTGTTTACGTGTATGCCCCGAGACCTTCCAACTAGACGTGTCTTTCTCTCCAGGTCGCACTTTGTATCGTTCATACCACTAGTACTACTACGTGTGGTCTTCGACCCAGAAGTGGAAGAAGTTGAGACGCTCTACCACGCTATTTTTTGCGCTGGGCTCTACCACGCTGTTCATGTCCCACTCCTTTCGCTGACGTGTGGGACATCCAGCACGTGTCGTGTTTGGCACTCTTCGTCGTAAGAGTTGAAACACTAGCATTCTTCAGAAATAAAAAATAAATATAAATCAGCAGTGATACTATTTTTTTGAAAAAATTATCCTGGTCTACCCCGGTCGTATCGCAGGCCCAACCTTTCCCACTGTAAGTTGGTCCGACGAAGGAACCATCATGACTTCGTTGAATTCCGCTTCTTCTAGAAAACTTACTGTACCCGCAATACTGCTACCACACGCGAAGACTGGACGGCACTGTACCACGTCATATCACTGGAACCCACTAGGCCATCCTCAAAAAATCCCACTAGGCCAAACTAGCCCGCCTATAGGTCATCTATTTTGGAACGGAGGGAGTACGTCTCTGTACTGCTATGATTTTCTGTTGTACGTCTCTGTACTTTTGCTACAGTTTTCCTACCCTATGAACCAAATGAGGCATGAATGTATCCATGTCGACTAAGCCTACAATTTTAGGAGCTTGGGCTATTGGCCGATCGACGACGGATAAGTATAAGCGTACCACGAGCTCATCAGCCCCAATGTTTCTCTTCGGTGAGTGTTTTGCAAGTACTATAGCTCGCACAATAGCTAGCCTACTAACACCAAGAATCATCAAACAAGCCCTGCTGATATGATAAACAGTCCAAACTTACATCTAAGCATGCCATATATTACATCAAAAGCTGGTGAGGATACATCTGTTTCCATAACTCGGAGAGGGTTCGCATGATTCACTATCAAACAAAAGTAGCAAGTACCGCCCACACAAGACAGCGCACTAGCCCTAAGATGGTTTGATAACACGCATCATTCTGGTAATTAAACACAGGGCAATGCAAACTACCCTGAAGGATTAGCGCGACCAACTATTTCTTGTCATTGATCTCTCGGGCAATGACCACAGCACGGACAGCGGCATGGGAATCGATCTCTGGGGCGATGTCCACAGGACTGACCGCGACATCGAATCGATCTCTGGGGCGATGTCCACAGGATGGACAGCGGCATCGGAATCGATCTCCGGGGCGATGCCAACAGGACGGACCGCGACATCGAAAACGATCTCTGGGGCGTTGTCCACAGGACGGGCCGCGACATCGGAATCATCAAGGACGTCCACCGGCACCTGCACAACCCTAACATATTAGCAAGCACATTGCAAATAATCAAAAACCACAACTATGGTAATAAGCCATTATTTTTTACCTTGTGCAGCTCACCGGGGGATCCCATCCCTCCGGGGGCCATCTCCTCGTCCTCGATGGGGGCCATCACCTTGCCAGGGGAATACTGCTTCTCAACGGCGACTATCTCCTCAAACTCGGCCTTGAGCCTCGCATAGGTGGCCATCAGAGTTTCTGGGGTAGGCACGGTGGGGCCCTTGCTGTTCTTCCAACTTTCTTTGAGGAGTTCGTCCGCCAACGTCGTCAACTCTTTGGCCAGTGCTTGTTTCTTGGAGTTCTTCGTCTCCATGGGTTGGCCCGCCAACATGGTCAACTCGTTGGTCGGTGCTCGCTTCCTGGAGATCGCTGTCTCCAGTGGGTTGTCCGCCGGCAACTCTTTGCCTAGTGCTCCAGGATCCATCAATGAACTGACAAACAAAAAGCAATCGAAAGGAAACCACAATCGCAATGAAAACGGGAAAAGAATAGGCTGTGAGAATCGGTCGGTGCTTCACAAAAAGAAGATTCTTGGAATGAAAATATAGCAGCATCACTGATTCGCCCACCTTTCCTTCGTCGGTACAGAAGATAAATGGAAGAAGTGAGTAGCCTGGAGTGAGGTTTTCTTCAAGAATGGGGAGAAAGGGCTTCAACGAGCGTTCGGGTGAAATGATGGTTGCTTCGTCCAGTCCAACTTCGAGGCCACTTTACCACTGCTGGTAAAGGTGTGGGTTTTGTGATATGACGGGTCATGACGGCCACACCGGGGTGACCGGTGAGTTTCGACTATAGCACCTCGCTGTGATTTGGTGGATGGCACGCGGGCCCGGATGCTTTGATGTCCCGCATGTAGATAGAGCGGCTAGTCATATTGGAGTGCTCAATATTGTGCACCGCGACCAAGGCGGAGAGGAAAACGAGAGAACTACGTAATTAATGCATGAGTTTAATTAGGGTAGTTTTGTAAAGTACGAGATACATTCCTCCAATCGCAAAATGCCTTGGTTGATGAGATTTGAGATTCGAGCCCTATAAACCGGAAGGGAGGTAGTACTACACGCGGTGTAGTCTAGTCACTTGTTGAAATATCTAGAAAGGCAAATACTCCTTTCCGGTTTACATGGCTATACTAGCAAGTACTAGTACTACAATAGTGGGCTCAAATAGCAATTTTGTCTCATGCAAGAGCCTAGCTATATGCGTGCTCCAAGGCACCGCACCACGCAAGCATTCGCAACTTCCACGTTCGAGTTGCGCTTGGCTCTTCGCCTCTTCGAGAAGACGAACAATGATGTTACTCCTACTTCTATAGTATCGAATCTACTGATCCATGTCCGTCCACCTCGTGCGGGAGGGATAGCGTGTAGCGAAAGCTCCTACTAGTCCTGCCAGCCACCACGCTCATGCACGAGGGAGGGATGCAGCTTCATTGACTTACTGCTCCTGCCTTTGCGTCTATGACAGGTGGGCCCAACAGGTGGTTGGCCCACCTGTCATGCAGCGAAAGGCAGGTGTAGTTAAGGCACCGGAGCTCAGTTTGCGAGGGAGAGGGCGTTGTAGTAATCAAACTTCTCGGTCTTGTACGAGTTGACGCGACACATCAAAGCACTGCACTCGATATAAGTCTTTTTACACATTTCAAATGGACTACAACATATGGATGTATGTAGACATATTTTGCTTCGTATGTAGTCACTTGTTGCAATCTCTAAAAAGACTTATATTTGGAAACAGAGGGAGTACAACGCATGCATGCATGTCGTGACTTCCCTTTTGATACTTGCATGTGTTGATTTGATGCACCTTGCCAAATTTTGACTATAAATTTAACTAACCAAATTTTCATGCATGTCACAAGAAATTACGGGCTGGTTGGATTGTGACTATGTTTGTCTTATGTTGCCACATTATTTTTCCCACACTTGCCACACTTGCCTTGAGTTGCTCAAATTGTTAGACACACTTTGGCTTGCCTAAGGAATCTTGCCACACTTGTTGTGTCTATGACATGTGGGGTTCACTGCTAATAAAAAAAATCTTGTCTTAGGTGTGGCTAATAAAAAGACTTATATTTAGGAACGGAGGGAGTAGAAAATATAAATAATAATGCATGTTGGGGCAACCCACATTTCCGATAATTTTAGCCGTGGGCTTGTTCACAATTTTTACGAGGGGGTGGTTGTTCATTTAATGGAGGGACTTGTACCAGACTTGAACGATACAAAGTGCGACCTAGCACACCGTAACACCACTTGGAACAAGCGGGTAGCTATCTCAAAAAACTAATCAACAACTAAAAAAACGGTGACCTGGCATGTAGTACACAGTTTTAAACGATTGTTTTGATGGAGTGAAAAAGGAAAACTACCCCACTACGTATATATAGGCCGGAGCCTCCGCGCTTGCTTGCTAGGGTTGCTCTATTCACACACTCTCATCCTCTCCAGATCTAAACAAGATAGGGGTGGTAACACTGTCTTTCTCCCTTTAAAAAACATTGTCTTTCGATCCTCACCATTGGTTACAGATCCGGACGTATCCCCCTCCGCTGGTGAAGGGGAGGAGGGGCAGCGTTTAGGCTGTTATCGACAGCGAGGGAGGAGACCCACTGCCGGCCGCACCGTTATCTCTGGCCGAGCGCCGGCGCGGGAGGTCCTCCGATCCCTTCGTCGTTGCCCTAGTGTGGGCGGATCCGGCCTCCCACCGCCCACCTATCCACATCTCGACGACCTTCAGGTATATCTTCCTTCAAAACCACCTTAGCTCTACTTCCCCAGCTTGCCACATCGCTGCATGTGTATCATTTTCTACCTCTCAGCCCCTCTCGATCGGATGGTCCAATGTCACCTATTTTTTTCTTCTATTGTTAGAGGTAGAGCTACTTCATGGAGTCAAATCTTGTACTTGGTTCAAACAAGAAATAGAGTGGGGGTGGGGGAATTTAGTATGTACATCGGACTTGGTACAAACAGGAAGGAAAGGGGGTGAAAGTAGTACAGACTGGTCATCCAACTGGTCTCTTGGTCGAAAAGGGAAATATCGGGGTAACGCTGTACACAGTGGTATGACCAGGACTAGATTTGCTATCCACACATAGGAGTAGGTGTCTAGAGTGAACAAAAATGGGACCAACCCAGATATGTTTCTTGGATGTTTGTTTCTCGGGGCAACAAACTCTGAATCACCACTTTATGCCCCTGTTTAGGTACATGGTGCTGGACTGCTGGTGCAGGGACTGTCCCATGCCCTTATACCAAATATTTAGCTATTCTTAATCTAATGCCCCTGGTAAAATGAAGCCATGCCACTGTTATAAGCCATGACAAGTTTAGCCAAATGTTTTTGCTTGTAATTGTTTGAGACTTTGAATGTTTCCATTGTAGCTTTTTGTGCAAACAGGGATATCCATTTCACCAGGTTGCTGTTGTGACATTTTGGTGCACTGCACAAAACACTTAAAAGAAGTGACTTTTGTGCTGTTTAACTGGAATGTCAGAATGGAATAGTTGATTCATTTCGGTGGAACTGCACAAAGGGAGATATGTGTTCCAATACTCATCATCCATATTGGCGCCATAACCTTCCTTTAGGTAAGAATGATATTTAATGCATGTGTTCATCTCTATTTTGCGACTCCCATGAGAAAATAATGCTATTGTTTACTAGTACACTTGTACTCCCTCACTGACAAAACCAATTCAGAAATAGAAGGCCAATCATGTACTTGGTTTCACCAACTGGTGAGGAGAAAGAGAAACAGAGGATGAAGAGGAAGAAGAAGAAGAATAAACAGTGCCAAGGTGATCTTGCTGAAGCCAGAGGCCTCAGTCGAGGCCATTCAAGGGCTCCGGCAACGTCTACCTTACATGTGAGACGATCCTCCAGGGAGCCCTTCCACTTCTGTTGTCTCTCCTGCAAGGTCACTTAATTAATTAGGAGTACTTAAGTACCACTAATTTATTGCTGCCTAATTTTCCTGTCGGAGTTAAACAAATCTTTAGTAGCACCTTATGCTGAATCATGTACGTGTGTATGTTTGTCTATGGAGGTGAATCATGTGGTGGAGCAGGGAGGGAATATTATTAGTGTCATGACATAATAGTGCTATTGTTTTGCATGTCAATTTATTGCCATTGGTTTAATGAGGCAATGTTTTGCGTATTGTCCATCATGAATTTGATGCTACTGTTAGAGTAATATGCTAATGTCTTTCTATCCTTTCTCACCAAGCTAATGAAGGTTTCACCTTGTTCCTACTTGTGCAAACAGGGATCATGTTGTGCCAATCATACATTTTAGTGGAACTACACAAGACAATACAATGAACTGTATCCCAGCCAGTGCTTTAACTCTGCTGGAAGTTCTTGGTAATCTTTCGATATAATCTCAGCACTGGTAAACAAGAGTGATTTCAACCATACATTTGAAGTGCACAAAAATATACACTATTGAGTGATTCCAGTGAGTGCTTTATCATCTCTTATGGGACTACATGAATAAGCTTTTTTCCTCAGGTTTGTACCGGCCTAAGGCCTTCATCCATATTAGTTTGCTGTCATCTCTATTTGTATCGTGCTACTGTCATGAGAAACTCCGTTATCTTTGCACGTTAAAGTTTTGCAACCTATGATACATGGCAATGCTTTGAGTGTTGAGCTAATTGGCACTGATTAAATAAACAAATACCTCTCTTTAAGCAAGACTACTATGTTGCTAACTTTACCCATTAAGATAATGAGGGTGCTTCTATTTGTTAGTGTATGTTTCATCAACTAGTCCCACTATTATAGTAATCTCACTCTCTCAATATATGTGCCAACAGGGATGCTCGATTTTGGTGGAACTGCACAAAAACTTTGGGTGTTTCATTGCCTCGAGAGCTTCCTTCCTTTCCTGCCAGTCGCTAATCTAGGCTTGCATTCTTCCTTTGCTGTCAGTCGCTTGGCTTATCTCGGCTTCCAGTCAAAGGAAATAGTAATTGATATGCTACCTCACACAGGTTGGTACTAGTCTTTATCCTGATTATTGTGCTTGTCATATGTATTGGTAATTTGGTATTGTGCTACTATTTTCCGATTTCATAAAGGAGTAACTTGGAGCCTGAACTCGCAGGCAAATCATTACATTGGGTGATTTCAGTAGAACTACACAAAAAGATCAGATGGACAGGTACTTATGCTGCTGCTATGTACTCCAAAGTTCACTCAGACAAGCATCGATGTTGACAAGAAGAAGTGCCTATATTCATTCGAGTATCAACCGACGTCAACCAGTTGTCAAACTCCAAGTATTAGGAGAGTGAACGCCAAAAATATTGCATGGCACATAGCCCAGAAAAACACAGTCCAGTCTTTGGTCCCAACTTGTGCCTTTTGGTTATCGGCATATATGGTAGCGAACTGTATGGCATGGAGTCTAAAGATTCCAGACAAGTTGGTTGACGCATATATTCATCTGGCACTTAATCAGTCTGCACGCTAGGGATGCTCCATTTCAGTTGAACTGCACA
The DNA here is from genome assembly GCF_018294505.1 of Triticum aestivum. Lineage (NCBI taxonomy): Eukaryota > Viridiplantae > Streptophyta > Magnoliopsida > Poales > Poaceae > Triticum > Triticum aestivum. The sequence continues at coordinate 312,220,540 of NC_057808.1, read as the reverse complement.
AAAAATTTGGGTGGTTCATTTTCTCAACCGCCTCCTTTCTCGTCTGCAATGTAGAATTTTGGCGAGCTACAGGACCAAGATGAGCGAGTAAACTAGTTGGATGAAAGTAGTGGCCAAGTTGCTCAAACCTCCCTCGGCACGAGGCCACTATTTGAGGATAAACCTACAAGCAAAGTTCAGATTGTCTGTGCTGCCTCTTATGTACTCGAAAGTTTACTCGTACAAGCATTAATTTTAGCAAGAAGTACCTCCGACTGAACACCATTTACCAGTCTGCAATGTAGAATTTTGGCGAGCTACAGGACCAAGATGAGCCAGTAAACTAGTTGGATGAAAGTAGTGGCCAAGTTGCTCAAACCTCCCTTGGCACGAGGCCACTATTTGAGGATAAACCTACAAGAAAAGTTCAGATTGTCTGTGCTGCCTCTTATGTACTCGAAAGTTTACTCGTACAAGCATTAATTTTAGCAAGAAGTACCTTCGACTGAACACCATTTACCAGTCTGTACCCTAGGTAATTAAAGTTCGTCCATGGATCATATTGGCTGTGATCTCAATCATTTGGATAAATAAACATACTGAACATGTGTATATCTGAATCTTTTTGTGAATTATCTATGAATATTGTTGTGTGATCTATCAATCATTTGGAACCATAGACATGCTGAACTTGTGTATTATGAATCTTTTGAGTTGTTGATAGTGAATGTTGGCTATGAATATGAACGTGTCCTGTGAACCTGAGTTTGATACGAATGTTTACCTTTTCTGTTGTACTTGTGTGTGAACTTGTTAGTATGCCTACTGTGGGGTATGTGACGTGTGGGTGTCAATGGCACATCTTCTTCCTGAGAAGAATTGCACCTGCTTTGTTAGGGTAGCAACGACGCATCAGCTCTTTTTAATCTTTTTGCTCTGTCTTGCCCCCTCCCCTGCTCAACTCCTGCCGTAATGTTTTCGGCCTCAAAACAAACATAGTACTGCGTTGTTTAGGGCGCTTGATGAAAAATCGAGTGCTGGTTTCTGTAGGTTGGCCCGCCCAGCAAATGGGCTGCTGTTCCACCATGGACTGGGAGGCTAAAAATACAAGTTGTATGGTGAAGAGGCAAGTAAAAAAATTCCATCGAGAGCCATCCACTGAAGAAAAAAAAATCGCTCCTGATGTGCTTCTTCAGTCGTGCCGCCGGCCCCCTCTTTAATCCAGTTCGCTCGGGGATCTGGTATCATTTTTTTCCAGAGGGCGAACAAGTATCAGCTAGGCCTAGGTTTTGTATTTTAACATGCGTAGCCCACGACATACGGTGACAGTGGTTTCAACTTATTTTTTGAGGTCCATACCGGCCTATAGGCTTTTTTCTTAAAGATCGGCAGCCCAATGTATTTTTTTAACCACATTATATATATTTATATTATTACTATTATCGTATATTTTATAGAGACTTATATATACATTATAAAAACATCCCACGTGTTATTAACTTATAAAAGTAAATGTTTAACAGAAGTTTGCAAGGAAAATCCTGGTTGTTTTTGACTCACAGGCAAGGAAAATCCTGGTGATTGCGTACAAAAGCTTGCGAAGATTTTAAGGACCAATGTAATAATAACGCGCTCATTTTTATTTTGAGCAATAACTCGCTAATTTGTTAATTATGTATATAAAAAATGTGCCTCTCCGGTTTATTTTTTGATATTAATTGCTCCTTCTAACATAACATTATATATATAACGAGCCCAGCTAATTCGTGTATTTGAAGGAAGTGCAAATGGGCTGGGATTCCTTAGAAAATATAAATGGGCCGCATTGACGCGAAATTATTTGTTCACCCAGCCCAGCAAATGGACTGTACATTCTAGAAAATATTGGTTAAATATATGCCACATTTTTGCAGGCTGACATGTGGGCCAATAGGTCGAAGCCTACGCAGGGCGTTGTCAACTTGGTCAACAAATGATTATGGCATCCACAGCCATTGGATTTATATCCAACGGCCGACATGCACCTTCAATCTCTCGTCTTCTTCCTCCAACATCGCCGGGACCGCCTGATCCGGCCTCCGGCGGCTAGCGGCTCTGCTTAGCACGCATCGCTGCAAAGCGCTACCCCACCGCCGGCCAGGCTATCCCTCCACCCCTCCACACCTCCTGTTATTCTCCACCGACTGCAGCCCCACGCCGCACCAGAACCAGTTATAAGCCTTCTCCTCCTCTCAATCTGCGAGTCCACTGCCGCGTCTTCCCATCTCCGAGTCGTTCCCGTCCGGGGCCTCGCTGTCGTCCACTGCCTCACTGCGCTCGGTGCGGCGTGGTCAACAAACGAGAGTCATCGGAAGAGGACCGTACGTGGAGAGCCTGACGGCTGGGACCCACGAGGTCCATGGTTGCACGCATGGAAAGTTCCTCCTTAGTAAGCTGAAAAAATGTTTCCTCCACCTAACAGCTGGGACCCACCGACTGTATCTTCGCACGGAAGGAACTGCCTCCTTGTTATGCGAAAAAAATTATTCCTCCCGTTGACAGCTAGGACCCGTCAGATTTGGTGGCTGACTTGTGGGCCTACTAAGCGGACGTGTATGCAGGGCTTTGTCAACTTAAACAACAAATGATTCTAGCAGCTGGACCATTGGATGTTAATCCAACAGCCGTGCTCCTTCTTCAACCTCTGTTCTTGCTCCTGTCTCTCGTGGGCGGCACCGCGGCTGTGCTGCCGCACACCCGAACAAGTCAAGTTTCCCACTCCTCTCCATCTGCGACTCCACTGCCCCGTCTTCCCATCTCTGGGTCGTTCCAGTCTGGGGCCTCGCCTTCGTCCACCAGCCTTGGTGTGCTCGGCGCGGTGTGGTCAACGTGGTGAACAACCGAGAGTGATCGGAAGATGACTGTACGTGAGAGGCTGACAGTGGGGACGCACCACGCCCATGGACGCATGCATGCAACGGAACGCGGCGTGGTCAACATGGTCAAGGAATGACTTCCATCGGAAGTGTACTGTACGTGGAGAGGCTGACAGCTGGGTCCACGGCCGCAGCAAGGAAGTGCCTCCTTATTACGCGGAAAATAATGATTCCTCCACCTGACAGCAGGGACCCACCAGACGGGCCACCGTATTTTGCAAAAAAAAAAACGTTTCCCCCCTAACTGCTGGGACCCATCGGAGGAGCCACCGTATTTTGCAAAAAAAGTTCCCCTCGCTGTCAGCTCGGACCCACCGGAAGTGCCTCCTAATTACGCAGAAAAAATGAATACTCCCCCTGCTAGCTGGGACCCACCTTGGTGGGAGGCTGACTTGTGGGCCTACTAAGTTGACGGGGATGGAGGGCTTTGTCAACTTAGTCAATATGAACGATTCTAGCTCCAGTGACCGTACGATGTCCATCCAACGGCTGTAGTGCTTCTTCAACCTCTGGTCTTCTTGCTCCAGCCGCCCAAACCAGCGCCGATCGGGCCGCGTGCTCCTGCCTCCCGTGGTCGGTTGTGATGCCGCGGAGGCCTCACCGCCCCCTACTATTCCCACCGCTGGCCAGGCCATCCCTCTACTCACCCACACCCCTTGTTATTCTACGGCGACGGCAGCCTCACACCACAGCCGAACCAGTGAACCCTCATACTCCTCTACGCATGGGCATCCACTACCGCGTCTTCCCCGGCTCCGCGTCGTCCCCTTCCTAGGCCTCGCCGTCGTCCACTGCCCTGGTGCTCGCGGCGCGGCGTGGTCAATGTGGTCAAGGAACGGCTTCCATCGGACGTGTACTATACGTGGAGAGGCTGACAGCTGGGTCCACAGCCACAGCAAGGAAGTGCCTCCTTATTACGCGGAAAATAATGATTCCTCCACCTGACAGCAGGGACCCACCGGACGGGCAACCGTATTTCGTGAAAAAAAATGTTTCCCCCCTGACTGATGGGACCTACCAGCTACATCATCGCACGCAAGGAACTGCATCCGGGCAAAAAAAACGATTCGCCCCCCTGACTGCTAGGACCCACCAGCTACATCTTTGCACGCAAGGAAGTGCCTGACAGTCGGGACCCACCTAGTCGAAGCGTACGTAGCGTTGTCATTCTGGTCGCGAACTTGTACGTACATACTGGTCCATGTAGAGGTGCGCACGTGCCGTAGTAGAGGCGCGCATGTAGCATGTACACGTACATACAACGGCCAGGGTGCAAGAAAGTAAATACGGCCACGTATGTACATACGGGCGGGGTCTCGAACGCCTGCTCGCGTGTATGTACGGCCTGGGCTCGTGTACATGGCTGGGTCAGAACAGAGAAACAGCGTCATCGTCGTGTTCATGGGGAGCCAACCGGCTGGGTCAGAACAGAATGCGTCATCGTGTTCATCGGGAGGGCTTGGACGGAACAGCCGATGGAAATGAGGCCTGGCGTACCGCAGAACGGAGGAAACGGCCTTGTGTTTTACCGACCACGGTCGAAACGGGATCCTGTTCATCGGGAGGGGTCTGGCGTACCGCAAAACGGAGGAAACGTACCTCCTATGGTCGAAATGGGGGTCCTGTTCATCGGGAGGGGTGTGGCGTACCGCAAAACGGGACTCCACAAGATACTGTTCATCTCCACCGTCGACACCCTCCAGCCTCCACGGGCTACTGTTCATCCACCGTCGACCTCCTCCAGCCTCCACCTGCGACTGTTCATCCACGGGCTCCTGTTCATCCAGCCTCCACCGCGCGCTACTCCATCGGCTACTGTTCAACCAGCCCTCTCCACGGGCTCCTGTTCAACCACCCCTCCACGGGCTACTGTTCATCCAGCCCTCCACCGTCTACTATTCATCCAGCGCTCCACGGGGTGGTCCTGTTCATCCAGCCCTCCACGGGGTCCTGTTCATCCAGCCCCAACCGGCTCGATCGATCGGGGTCCTGTTCATCCAGAGGCAACACCACTGGGTCCTGTTCATCCACCCCCACCGGGAACTGTTCATCCAAAACGCCCCAGCAATGCTCACTGTTCATCCAGAGGCAGCATCGATCGGCTTCAGTTAGCAGCAGTAGCGAAGGAATCGCTCGATCGGGTTCAGTTAACAGCCATCGATCGATCGCTCGGTTTCAGGAACGCGTAGCCTGCAGTGCAATCGCTCGGGTTCAGTTAGAGCCCAACGCCTCGCTCGGGTTCAGTCAGAGCCCAACACCTCGCACCCACGCGCGTGCGTGTACGAGAGAAACGCGCATCGCTCGGACCCGACCACCCACCGTAACCGGGAACACCCCGATATTTTCCTCGCCCTCGCTTCTACCACGGTTTTTTCCGTCATGGACGGCCCAAAGAATGACATGCAGCTGTGTCTCCGGCCCGCCCAGGACGAAAAGCCCATTTTCTGTCATGATTTTTTTGCCATTCGACTAGTCTATTAGAGTATCCTACGAAGTCAGGTCCAGTAGGCGTTGTCATAGAAGTAGGAGCCCACCACATCTATGATGATACCGGGTTTTGTCACAATTATCGTCATAGAAGTGTCATAAGTATGACAGGAAAAAAATTCGTTCGGCCCAAAATGTCATGGATGTGTCTTTTTTTTGTAGTGATGGGAATAGGATTTGTAGTGGCCTGCCCACTTGAATCCTTAAAGAATAGCAAGGAAATGCGGGGAGCTGTGTCGCCTTTGAGAGTTACACTGATATTAATAGTACCGCACCTTCAGTTGAAGAGAGCTGGTATCGGAAGCCTTTCTAGCCGTACCGGTAATACTAGCACATATATTCCAGCAAGTTCCACTTTGCTGATTTTACTCTGATGCTTACGGTTTTCCCGTTATATCTACACTATGATCTATGTAGCTGCTTTGTGTCGCACTAGCAGCAGACCACTCTTGAAGCTAAACACTGCAATGACTTACAAAATTGGCACCAAGGCATTGAGTGCCATTCTGGATGCAATGAAACTCATACGCTCCCCACCTGTTGATTCTTGTTCAGAATATGATCCTAATGACTATTCTAACCTCGAGGAGTCAAAGGCAGATGGCCTGTCCTGTTCACCCATCAAGGTGCCTGTTCTAATTTGGCAAGGTTTTATTGATTGCGCGTGTCTTGCATATGTTGTCTTGCATTTCTTCTACTTTGTTGCACCGCCATCTACTTAGTTTACTCATCATATATATCGAGATGCCATTCCCATCCATTATCAATACATATTCCATCTATCATCATACCATGTTTTTTCACTCAAATGTTGTTCTTGTGCATCAGACATCAAAAAGGAAGAGGGTGATTGCCGAACCTGAAGGAGCACCAGCAAAGTCCTTGAAAAACGTGGTTGTGCCAGAGAAATCAGACAGCACCCCACTTATATTGGCTGTACAACCAGTGAAACAAAACATAGAACTGACTCCAGCAGACTGTACCCATACTTCACTAGCCACTCCACTAGCCCCACCACACAGGACCTGCACTCCAGCAAAAGATATGCCGATTTCAGTTGCCATAGCACCAGCCGTACCACAGAAAAATCCCACTCCAGCAAAAAGTACAGCAAGTCCACCGGCCGAAGACCTATCCCAACTGCAGAGATGGCCAAATCCTGCAGATTGGAACCCCATTCCAGTTATTCCCAGTTTAAAAGACAATGCTTTGAATGTTGTTAGGGACTACGTGCATATATTCCCATCATGGGAAGATTATAGTGAAGACAAACACCATTTTCACATCTTCCTGTCCCACTTACGTGTAAGTGCTATTATTCATTGTCGTGGTATTCTCACGGGGGGGGAGTGTGAGGCGACAGATGCCACAAGGGCTTAGTGTGAGGGTAAGACTGCTGCTGATAGGCTCGGGAGCGGGTATGCGAGTAGCACGCGCTAGTTTACCCAGGTTCGGGGCTCTCCGGAGAGATAATACCCCTACTCCTGCATGTCTGTGTATCTGTAGTATATCTGGTACAGAGTCGCTCCTGGAGCTGTATCTGAGATCAGTGCCAAGTGCATCTGATCTGGTATATGCATGCGTATGGGGCATGCTAGTGGCCGGCCATGCTCATGGCCGTGAGCATGTGGGTGCTCATGCGTGAGTGTGTGTGAGAGTGAGTCCATCCCCTTGGATGGATGGATGTGTGCCCATATATATAGGCATGGCTAGCTTAGGAAGTAAGCTAAGTGGGGGCATGGGCAAGGCATGGTGGGGTGTCATGCTTGTCCCTTGGGTCACTTCATAAATAGTGCCAAGGGACAAGTGAGGCTATACATGATGGCTGGGGTGACACGTGAATAGTGCTCGGGTACGACCGTCTCGTCGGTGTCTTGTCGGTGTCGAGTCGGGCTGAAGCCGGCAGCCGGCTAGTTGGTGCAGTCGATAGCCGGCAGCCGGCTAGGCAGAGTAGTCGGACGGGGAGCCGGCAGGAGCAGCCGGGCAGTCGGACTGAGGGGCTTTGCTAGCCCCGATGTCTTGAAATATTGTCTTGTCGTCTTCGGGGTACCCGTGGCCAATTACTCCGACATTCATGGTGATTATTTTCCTGTTTTCTGCTGATTGAACACATCAATGATTTACATGACATTGTTGTAAGTAGGAGAGGGTCAATCTGGATAGTCATGACGAGCAAAGCTTGCTTGCACTTTTCAAGGAAGCATTGCAGCAGTATCGGTGTTACCTGAGAAATCACACTTTGATGGCAAGTCTATAAACGAATTTCTGGTGAAGTCTCCTGTGGTAAATTTAGAAGACATTGAATGGAAAAACCTTGTTATGCATTGGTCTCGTTCCGAGGATGAGGTACTGTCCATGATATCGCATGACAATTTGAACTTCTACTTTTCCGCATGTGCCTTACGGATCTTTTTTGCAGGAAATTTGCTCAAAAAGGAATTCCGGTTTGAAAAGAATGACAGGATATCGCAAATATGCTGCCCGCTACTTTGCTCTTGTTAGTACGTGTTGTCCTGTATCACTGTACTTGCATACATACCTGGTTCATTATGTGACAGCAGTATGCATGATAGCTTGCTTATTAATTGTTCGCTCCAAATTATCTGATCTGTATGAATGGTTACATTAGTGTAGAATATATCTAATGCCAATAAAAAAATTTAGCTCTGCATTGTTCTTGTAAGTACCTGTTGTCCTTTATCAGTGTACTTATATTGACAGGTAGTTGTTCATGTACCATCACTCTGCAGCTTATTTTCCTTTGCCCTCCATTTTCTACACATAAGATCTATATTTACTCTTACCATAAGGTCGGATAACACCGATGGTACTGAAGAAGTTTAGCTCTGCATTGCTCTTGGCCGTACCTTTTGCCTGTATCGTTGTACTTACATTTATAGCTACTTGGTTATGTAGCATCACTCTTCATCTTATCTTAAAATATTCTCCATTTTTTCTTATATTGTCACATCTATATTTACTCTTAACAAAATGTAGAATAAAGGCATGCTTATGAAGAAGATTCTGTGGTAAACTTCTTGAATTGCCCCCCCCCCCATCAGCATGGACAAGGGCTTTATAGAGCCTGCCTTCACCATAATGTAAGTTTGTCCTTCTCAAGCCTTCAAACTTTGTTGTGTATATTTGGTTAGGCATGACTGCAACAGCTGTTTATTTTTGGTGTTTGCATCAAATTGCATGTTTAAAGTTTATTATGTACTTCATAAATAAAAGTTTGTCCTTCTCAATTTAAGTTTTCAGTTGTACAACCAAGTTCCTTCTTCATACCATGTAAATTAAACTATACAGAGCAAGTGATCTTATTTTGCCAGTCTGAAATTGGATAAATTGACAGCACACTAACCATTGATACTTATGAGTTCATGATCTGTAATCCAGTGGTATCGTGAAGCCGCCAACTCCTTCACAATGTCATTTCCTGCCATATCTTGACCTAAACAATACCATATTGTGTTAATGCTATTTTAAACTGTGTCACTTTATTCGTTAGTAAGAAATGTGATGAATTGTCAGCACTCATACTTATATGTGCAAAACCTGTCATCTGTCTTCTTGTTTATCTTTCAGAGTGAGGAGGATATAAGTGTTAAACAAGTGCAGTCTCATCAGCTTGCTCAGCTGCTTGCACTGCAGCTCCCGAGCAGGGCTAACCTTTCTTGAACTCTATTGAAGTGCTGTCGGTTTTGTATATTATTTTGTCGGCATGTTTAACTGCACTGGTGGCGATCTTTGATGCCCAGTGTATGTAATCTGTTGTCTGCTTGTGCTTTATTATCATAGTGGCGAACGTTGATGCCCAGTGGATGTAATATGCCATAATTTCTTTATTGTATAGTCTAGGTTTTTTTTCTTATTCACGATGATGCAGTTATTTTACTCTATATATATCCTGTCTTCGCAGTAAACCGGCCAACCCGTAAAATTACGGTACATAATCGGGCCGTCATGCAAATCACTATTTATGATCCGCATCATCGGCCCGTCATCTTGGTCCATTAACAGGCCTAAATGTAAACTGGCCCACTAGTAGATTCGGGCCTTTAATAGGCCAAGTAAACCGCCGACCCTATTTTTCCAAGAAAACTCAATGGGCTTTTAGGAGGCTGAAAAGTAGGTTGGGCCTGGAAAGTGCCGAACAGCTCACGGGCCGGCAGCAGGCCGAAATAGACCCCGGCCCATGATTGTGCCAATCAAATCATGGGCTTATAAGAGGCCAAAATTGTCTCGGTCCTTGTTTGGCCCAATCAGATTATCGTCTGTGAGCAGGCCGGATGAAAAGGGGGTCGTAGTTAGGCCCAACTATATGACGGGCTTTTAACAGGCCGAAATATATATAGGGCCGCAATGTTAAACGGGCCTTTAACAGGCCGAAACTAATATCAGGCCGAATATTGGATGTGGGGTTCCGGCAAACCCTTAAGGTTCGAACACTGGGGTGCGCGCGAAGTCTTTCCCTCCTACCGATCTATGCCCTAGCTCAATAAGATCTCGCGGACAAACTCGACGAACTCGCAACACAAAGTGACACAAGATTTATACTGGTTCGGGCCACCATTGTGGTGTAATACCCTACTCCAGTGTGGTGGTGGATTGCCTCTTGGGCTGATGATGAACAGTACAAGGGGAAGAATAGCCTCCTGAGGTTGAGGTGTTCTTGTGCTTGGTGGCTTAGCAGGCGAGAGCTGGATGAACTGCTCGATCAAATGCCCCTACTGTGGTGGCTAACTTCTACTTGTATAGGCCCTGGTCCTCTTCCCAAATATTGAGCGGGAAGGGAGCCAACAACAGCGGGCAAATTTGAAGGGGGGCAGCTAGTACAAGCTATCCTGACAAAAGTGGTATTCGCCTGCGAAAGGCTCTGGTGGTGACGCCGTCTTGGGCTCCAGGATGACCTCCGCCTTGCCGTCCTCCTGGTCTTGGTCTCGTTGCACCGATATAGCAACCTTTGCCTGATGCCTCGGTACTCCTCGTCTGTGCTGGCCTCCTTAGCACCAAAGAGGAAACAAGGACGCTGCGCGCGCTGGCGCCCGCCTGGTGTAGATCGTCATGGCTCATGTCACGAGAGCCTCGTGAGGTTCGCCCCGCCTTGATATCTCCGCTCCCGTGAGCCTGCCTGACTAGGCCACTCCTGAGGAGGTCTTGCGTCGTCTGCCTCGCGAGGCTTGGCCCCTCGCGAGGGTATTGGATGCCTTGTTGATGAAGATGGGTCGCACGGCCTGCTGACTTAGCCACGCCGCGGGCCGCAGGCAGGCAAGTCTGGGGACCCCCGTTCCTGGAACGCCGACAGTAGCCCCCGGGCCCAAGGTGCACTCGGGCTTGGCTTCGCGGCGAAACCAAGGGTCAAGTACGAAGCACCGCGAGCCCCAAAAGCATGCGGCCTTGGTTGACGTGTGGCGGTTGATTGGACGTGGGCGTCTCCGCTTCCCCACACTGCCTCGGCAACTGCACGACTTGACAAGTCCCTGCGACATGCATGGAAAACCATCATTACCTGCGATCGTGGGAGGCGCCGGTTGGTCTTCTTCTGTATAAATGGGGAGGGGGGCGGAGCCCCCGTCGCCCATCTCTTCCTCGCTTGCTTGCTTCTTCCTCCTCGCTCCACGTCGTGATGAAGCGGCGATGCAGGTGGTGACGAGGCCTTGGTATGAGCGGCCTCCTCTAGGGTATCCGCTACCCTTGTACGCCCGAGCCGAGGGCTCGGGAGAACGGAGCGACGAGCAGCGCCGCCCACGCCGCGTTCGGGGTCGCCGCGCCTCAGCGACGCGCGCCGTCGCCCCCGGAATCCATGCCACAGACTCCTCGCGCGAGCTGGTGCCGTCGGTGCCGATGCCTCCAAGCTCCTGGATCCGCTTCCCACGGTTCCTCTCCGATGTGATGCCGCCGAGGGGGCCTCTCGAGCTCTGGTTGCAGCACGCCGACTGCAGCGCCCCGGCGACCGGAGCAGAGATCGAAGCGGTCCCCGCCGGCAAGATCTTCATGACTCGCGGCTGGGGCGAGATCGCGCGGGTCTGCCATGCAAGGGGTGCCCTCGCGATCCACTTTGAGTTCGACGGTGTCTCCACGCTCTTCTTCAAGGTCTTTGATGTTGAGGGCTGCCGCCTGGAGTGCTGCTCCGGAGAGGAGCGTCAAGCTGACGCGCGCTCGGCTCGCGGCCAGCCCAGCAGCAGCCCTTGGGAGTCAGGAGCTCTCCTGAGCTCTATGAGACTGCGGAGACGAGCGACGACAGCTACGTGCCCCCGAGCTCTCGCCGCGCTCGGAGCAGAGCCGCAGCGTCCGGCCGTCGCCGCCGCTTATCTGGATGGGGTTGGCGCCGGCCTCCTGTGGCCCACTGTTGATGATGGCGTCTGCCACGGGAGGGTGTAGATAGGATCCCCCTTAGTTTTAGCTTTTGTTCCCTGCGAAGAATCATGAATTACCCCGTGGGGGCATGTAAGGGTTTGTAGTCTTTTGTGCCTGTCTTCCCTTTTATGAGAATTTGGTGAACGCATGTCCCGTTAAGGCTCGGTCCCCCCTTTCTTTCCGCGCGATAGCTTGTTGCTCTACGCTGACAGGTCCCGGTCCCCAGGCAGGCTACAGCCGTCGCTGGTATGCCAGGTCGCGTGCCGTGGTCAAGGCCAGGAGGTGTGCGGCCTGAGGTCCAGTAAGAGCCCCTGAGGCGCGATGCTCAGGAGGTCCCCCTTAGCGCTCAAGCAGCCATGGTAAGGGGAGTCAACGTGGCCGCAACGGGGTTGCGGCAAGGGGTGAGTGACCATTAAGCCCAAACATTTAGCCGATCCGAGGGCGGGACTTATCTTGTTGATTTCGTGGCGACTCCTGACGTTGTGTCAGGGCTGCGCGCCAACTTGTGCGGCATAGCTAGGCCGGCCCATACGAGTTTCCCTCCTCTCATGCTCTCCTGAGTGCTCTGCGTCCTCAGATCCCGGCCCTCGAGCGAGCTCAGCCGCCGCTGGTATGCCAGGTCGCGATGCCGTGGTCAAGGCCAGGGGTGAGGGCTGGAGAGCCAGTAAGAGCTCCTGAGTCGCGATGCTCAGGAGCCCCCCCTTTTAACGCGCAAGCCAATTGCACGAGAGAAAAGTAGACTCGCGGTGCCGCCTGCTATCCTTCCCCTGGGATCCCTGTGAACAGGCACAAGCAGAAACATAGTTTGCCGTTACAGCTGTCAGCCTGCCGCTGGTTGCTCTAGATGAAGTGAAGGCACTGAGGGCCTGCTGAGCTGACGTGCGCGGGGCGTGCCGTGAGACAGAGCTCGGCCGCTCAGATTTGTCGATGTGGCAGGGACGGACCCATGCACCAGCGCCGTGCCTGTGAGAAGGCCCCGTGGGAGGCGACGATCGAGCAGCCGATAGCCGTAGGCAGGTTAAGCATGGAAAGCATATCAGCTTGGGTAAATGTAGGAAGATACATGCCACCGGGTCCGGCCCGAGCGGCTTGGGGATGATGCAGCCCGAGGGGCGCCCCTAGCAAGTTAAGCTAAAGACATAAGCAAAAGGGATATATGCCGCAGGGACGGACCCACGCGGCCTGGGAATAATGCAGCCCGAGGGGCGCTCCCAGCTAAACGAGCTTGGAAGATGTCACCTGGTTCTGTAGACGAAGTAGAGTTGGTGCAGCTGAAGGCGTGCATCGAAGAAATGACTCCTCATGAGCCACCGGAGCCCTGAGCCAGGGGAGGCTCTGGGGGCTCGGGAGGTTCCCTGAAGACCGTCTCCATCTCCTCCAGGACGGCGTGGTACCTGGCCTCCTGAGCCGCCAGGACACGCCGCATGTTGTGGTGATAGGCTGACGCCACGCTCGGCAAGCCGAAGGGCATGCGAACATAGTTGTGTGGCGGGCCCTCGCAGTGGCCCACACGCGATGGCCAGAAGCGCTCTTGAGATGCGGCCCTGTTGAGCCCAGGGACGTCGATGCAGACACGCAGCCCAGCATCCTCGCCAGGATGGGGAGCTACTCCTCGTGAGCGGCTGTCGCCGTGCATGGCTCTTGCGTCTTGCAGTTCCTGAGTGGTCTTGGTGATGAACTCCTGAGTGGTGGGCACTCCTTGCCCTGTGCTCTCCTGAGGGACACGTGCCACGAAGCACGCCTCCAAGTGGTGCCCAAACGCCTCCCTCGTGAGGTTGGCAAGGTCTGAGGCCCTCCAGAAGAGAGCCCCCGAGCCCTGTCCGAGGAGTGCGCCGGGTGCGCCTTCCTATGCGATGGAGGGAGGCGCCCCTGGGATGGACGCTGATCCTGATGAGGCTCCTGCCACGTCGCCACCCTCCTAAGGTCCTGCGCGGCGCAGCTTCTTCTTCTTGGGGATGGCCTCCGGTGGGCCCTCACTTCTGCTGTCGGGGTCGTCGATTGCTGCAGCTTGGAAGGCGCGCTCAAGGGAGCACACCGCATCTCTCTCTTCACATGGGACCGTGATGATTCTTCCGCTTCCTGGCATCTTGAGGACGTTATAGCCTTGGTGAGTGACTTCCATGAACTTGGCCAGGGCCGGATACCCGAGGATGGCGTTGTACGGCAGGCGGATGTGCGCGACGTCAAAGTCGATGAGCTCGGTGCGGTAGTTCTTGCGTTCTCCGAAGGTGACAGGCAGGCGGACTTGCCCTATCGGTGTGGTGGAACCGTCGGTCACTCCTGAGAAAGGTTTGGTAGGCTGGAGCTGCTCATATGGCACTTGGAGGTTGTCGAACGTGTCGATGGACAGGACGTTGAGCCCTGCGCCGCCATCGATGTGGGTCTTGGTAACTTGCACATTGCTGATGACTGGGAACACAACATCGGGAGGGCGCCGGCAGTCGCCGCGCACTTGAGCTGATCTGCCGAGTTGAAAGTGATGGCACATTGGGACCACTTGAGCGGGCGCGTGGCCTCAAGCTTGGGGAGCACCGCGTTCACCTCGCGAGAGAACTGTTTGAAGATGCGCTGAGAGGTTGGGGCCTGGGCACCGCCCAAGATGCAGGCGATTGCGCGCGGCTCCTGGAAGCCCACAGCTCCCTTGTCCTGATGGTGGTCGTCGTTCCTCCTTGGTGGCGGCAGCGGGGGAAGACCGGCGTTGCCTTGGGGGCGATCCTCACGAGGCTGGTCCCTCCAGGACCCCTCGTGAGGATGGTCCTGCCAGCGGTCTTCACGAGGCCTGTCGCGCCACTCCTGGTGTGGGCCACGGTCGTCCCATCGTCCGCCTCCACGTCCTCCTCCACGGCCGTAGCCCCGGTCGCTGCGCTCGGGGCGTCGACCGAAGCGTCCTTCTCGTATGGCTCTGAGCTCTTGGCAGTTGCTGGTGTTGTGGATGTTCAGGTTGTGGAAAGCGCAGAACGGTCTGCTGTTCTTGGATGACTCAGGCTGATCTCTGCCCCGCTTGGTGTCGGGCTCCGCTGCCAGTACTGGTGCTTCCTTGCGCTTCACGTCCTTGGCCTTGGCTTTCTTCTCCTCTGCCCCCGCGGCTGGCAGCTCAAGGAGAGAGAGGCACTCCTCCTCAGCTCTTGCGCACTTGGTCGCCAGGTTGAACAGCTCCTGAGATGTGCAGAGCTCCTCGTGGATGGCGAGCTCTTCCTTCATCTTGACATCGCGGACGCCGTCAGAGAACGCGGAGATGATGGCCTCGTCCGTGACCTTGGGGATCTTGAGGCGGGTGTTGTTGAAGCGCTGGATGTACTTCTGGAGGGTCTCTCCTGGTTGTTGCTTGATGCGGCGCAGGTCACCCGAGGCTGGCGGGCGGTCGCGAGTGCCCTGGAAGTTGGCGACGAAGTGGTCGCGCATCTCGTCCGAGGAGGAGATCGAGCCGTGCTGCAGGTTCAGGAGCCAGGAGCGGACTCCATCCTTGAGAGCCATGGGAAACCAGTTCGCCATGACTTTCTCATTGCCGTTGGCTGCTTCGATGCTCAGCTCGTAGAGCTGCAGGAACTTCGCGGGGTCGGCGGTGCCGTCATAGCGAGGAGGCAGGTCCGGCTTGAACTTGCCTGGCCAGGCGACGCTACGCAGCTCGGGGGTGAAGGCGTGGTAGCCAGCCGTGGTTTCTAGGGCCCGCTTTGGAGGGGGACCTTGGTCTTGACGAGGTCCGCGCGGCGCACCGCTGGCGGCGCGCGGTCTTGACGAGGCGGCGCGGGAAGCGCGGGTGCAGCTTCTCGCGGCCGCGGGATTTCTTGGCAGCTTCTCTCTTCGCGCGCGGGCACCGGGCATGGCGGATCATGCCGTGGGGCCGCCCACCTTGGTGCCAAGGCACCGTCTTGGGACTGAGGTGGTGGAGGCGCGCCATGGGCCTCATCGCCCGTGGCTGGATGAGGGTGAGGTCGAGAGAGGCACGGCGCCGGAGAGCCCCCTGCGGCGCGGACGAGCTCGGCGACGCGGTCGAGCCAGTCCTCGTAGAGGTCATCGACGGGGCAGTAGCGCAGGAGTTCGTTTGCGGCGAGGAGTGCGCCCCGTGCCTCCAGGGGAGCGCGACGAGCGTGAGACGAAGAACCGGCCGGGGTCAGCGATGGAGTGGCGGTGCGGCCGTCCTGCCGCACCGAAGGATGCAGCGAGGACGCCTGCTGCTCGTTTCCCGCTGGGCCGGTGGCAGCGTTAGCGGCGGGAGATGGAGAACGGCGAGGTGGCCCGCCGACGGGAGCCGTCTGAGCAACGCGGGCGGTGAGGGCAGCCCGACGCTCAGCTCGAGCACGGCGAGCGTCCGCCATGGTGACGACGAAGCGACGAACTGATGGAAGGGAAGCTACGGTGCACCCCTACCTGGCGCGCCAAATATCGGATGTGGGGTTCCGGCAAACCCTTAAGGTTCGAACACTGTGTTGCGCGCGAAGTCTTTCCCTCCTACCGATCTACGCCCTAGCTCGCTAAGATCTCGCAGACGAACTCGACGAACTCGCAACACAAAGAGACACGAGATATATACTGGTTCGGGCCACTTTTGTGGTGTAATACCCTACTCCAGTGTGGTGGTGGATTGCCTCTTGGGCTGATGATGAACAGTACAAGGGGAAGAACAGCCTCCTGAGGTTGAGGTGTTCTTGTGCTTGGTGGCTTAGCGGGCGAGAGCTGGATGAACTGCTCGATCAGATGCCCCTACTGTGGTGGCTAACTTCTACTTATATAGGCCCTGGTCCTCTTCCCAAATATTGAGCGAGAAGGGAGCCAACAACGGCGGGCAAATTTGAAGGGGGACAGCTAGTACAAGCTATCCTGACAAAAGTGGTCTTCGCCTGCGAAAGGCTCTGGTGGTGACACCGTCTTGGGCTCCACGATGACCTCCGCCTTGCCGTCCTCCTGGTCTTGGTCTTGTTGCACCGATATAGCAACCTTTGCCTGATGCCTCGGTACTCCTCGTCTGCGCTGGCCTCCTTAGCACCAAAGAGGAAACAAGGACGCTGCGCGCGCTGGCGCCCGCCTGGTGTAGATCG
This sequence comes from Triticum aestivum, assembly GCF_018294505.1. Classification (NCBI taxonomy): domain Eukaryota; kingdom Viridiplantae; phylum Streptophyta; class Magnoliopsida; order Poales; family Poaceae; genus Triticum; species Triticum aestivum. The sequence goes on along the minus strand of NC_057808.1, from coordinate 312,203,763 downwards.
TCATGGCTCACGTCACGAGAGCCTCGTGAGGTTCGCCCCGCCTTGATATCTCCGCTCCCGTGAGCCTGCCTGACTAGGCCACTCCTGAGGAGGTCTTGCGTCGTCCGCCTCGCGAGGCTTGGCCCCTCGTGAGGGTCTTGGATGCCTTATTGATGAAGATGGGCCGTACGGCCTGCTGACTTAGCCACGCCGCGGGTCGCAGGCAGGCAAGTCTGGGGACCCCCGTTCCGAGAACGCCGACACGGGCCTTTAGCTGGGCCGGCCCATTATGGCCCGCAAAATCTTGTGGGCCTTTAGCTGGGCCGGCCCATTATGGTCCGCAAAATTTCATGGGCCTTTTGCTGGGCCGGCCCATTATGGAGCGCAAAATCTTGTGGGCCTTTAGTTGGGCTGGCCCATTTAAACTTTATGGGCCACTTTTGGGCCGGTCCACGTGTCAACATTTCATAAGCGCATCTCGCCCATTGGATGAGTGACACCTATGCCAATGAGGAGCTGACACATGTTTCCTCCAGCCAATGATGATTTTACACGTGGAAAATCGCCATTGGTCCGGGCTGTTAACAGGTTATCGGATCCAAAACCGGACCCGATAGCTTAACGGTGTTCCGTTACGGTGGATGCCACGTGTCGGTCACCCTTGACGAAAGCACTTCTGTGACGTGCTATTTTTCGTCATGGAAGTGGACACTTCCGTGATGATAATTTGTGTAATGTCATGGGACACTTCTACGACAGCACAGGTATGACTATCTTGATTCTTTCATAAAATCGTCATGGATGTACATGCATGACAGAAAACGTGACCTACTGTGACAAACACGTATCATCGCGGAAGTGTATTGTTTTGTAGTGTCACGACCCTCTTCAGGAGAAACACAATGTTGGAATACACCTGTCACACTGCAATGGTATAACTCGCCGTTGATAATAGTCATAGATTTAGATCGCCGGGTTATCTGCCTTGCCAAAGTTTCATCCTCTGGTAACTCGCCTCGGGTCATGTAAGCCAGATAAGGCAACGTCCAATCTGGAATAGCATGAAGAGCCGCCACCAATTGCGCCTCCGAATCAGGAATCGCAATATCCTCCTGAGATGGTAACTTGACCGAAAGGTTGTGTAAGACATCGAGAAACACATTGGGAGGCACCGGCTTATGTTGAGACCCAAGCCGGCTTAAGGCATCAGTCGCCTCGTTCTTCCGTCGATCAAGATGATCCACTTGATAACCCTTAAAGTGACCAGCAATGTTATCAACCGCCCGGCGATAAGCCGCCATGAGCGGGTCTTTAGAATCCCAAGTTCCTGAAACTTGCTGAGCCACCGGGTCTGAGTCGCCCAGACACCTGGTCCGGCTTAAACTCACCTCCTTAGCCATATGAAGGTCGTGGAGTAAAGCCTCATACTCAGCTGCATTGTTAGTACAAGGAAACATTAGCCTTAAAACATAACAAAACTTGTCACCTCGTGGGGAAGTCAAAATAACTCCAGCCCCCGAGCCTTCCAACTGCCTGGATCCATCAAAGTGGATTGTCCAATACGTGTTGTCAGGCTTCTCCTCAGGTGTCTGCAACTCTGTCCAGTCATTGATAAAATCCACCAATGCTTGAGATTTGATGGTTGTTCTTGGCACATATTTCAAACCATGAGGTCCAAGTTCAATTGCCCATTTGGCAACCCAGCATGTAGCCTCTCTGTTCTGAATAATGTCCCCTAAAGGAGCAGAACTGACCACAGTGATAGGGTGACCAAGAAAATAATGCTTCAACTTGCGACTGGCCATGAATACCCCGAAGACTAGCTTCTGTCAATGTGGATACCGTTGTTTGGACTCAATTAATACCTCACTGACATAATAAGCCGGCCTTTGAACCGGATACTCTTTACCCGCATCCTTGCGCTCCACAACAACTGCCATGCTAACAGCTTTATTATTAGCCGCCACGTACAAGAGCAAAGGCTCTTTATCGATACGAGCAGCTAAAACAAGCGGCTCAGCTAGCTGCTTCTTAAGTGCCTCAAACGCCTCATTTGCAGCATCACTCCAGAAAAAAGGTTCGTCTTCTTCATCATCTGGTATAAAGGCAGTGCCTTCTCTCCCAGACGACTTATGAACCAGCTCAAAGCCGCAATACGACCCGCCAGGTACTGAACATCATTAACACACGCTGGCTTAGAAAGTGACGTGATGGCTTTAATCTTTTCAGGGTTAGCTTCAATGCCCCGTTCTAACACCAAGAACCCCAAGAGTTTACCTGCAGGTACACCAAAAACACACTTGGCCGGGTTAAGCATCATTTTGTAAACCCAGAGATTGTCAAAATTTTCTTTCAAATCATCCAAGAGAGTCTCCATCTTTCTATACTTAACCACGATATCATCCACGTAAGTATGAACACTGCGTCCAATTTGGCTGTGAAAACAATTCTGAACACGACGTTGATAAGTCGCCTGAGCACTCTTAAGCCCAAAAGGCATGGAAACATAGCAGAAAGCTCCAAAATGTGTAATGAAAGATGTCTTCTCTTGGTCCTTAACTGCCATCTTAATCTGATGATATCCAGAATAAGCATCCAAGAAACACAAGCTCTCACAACCCGTCGTGGCATCAATAATTTGGTCAATGCGAGGGAGAGCAAATGGATCGGCTGGACAGGCTTTGTTGAGATCAGTGTAATCAACACACATACGCCAAGTGCCGTTCTTTTTTAGCACAAGGACCAGGTTAGCCAACCACTCAGGGTGAAAAACTTCAACAATAAACACAGCTGCTAAGAGCCGGGCTACCTCCTCTCCAATAGCCTTACGTCATTCTTCATTAAAACGACGAAGGAATTGCTTAACCAGCTTAAGCTTAGGGTCCACATTAAGAGTGTGCTCTGCGAATTCTCTCGGTACACCCGGCATGTCAGAAGGTTTCCATGCAAAGATGTCCCGATTCTCACGGATGAACTCGATGAGCATGCTTTCCTATTTAGGATCCATATTAGCCCCCACTGTAAACTACTGAGATGAATCGCCAGGGACAAAATCAACCTACTTAGTATCATCCGCCAATTTAAACTTCAACAAAGGGTCTTGATCAGTAGTGGGCTTCTTCAAAGGGGTCATATCAGCCGGGTCAACATTATCCTTATAAAATTTGAGCTCCTCAGAGGCACAAGCCGACTCTGCATAAGCTGCATCTCCTTCCTCGCATTCCAGAGCGATTCTCCGATCACCATGAACTGTAATGATGCCTTTACGCCCTGGCATTTTAAGTTGTAAATAGACATAACAAGGCCGAGCCATAAATTTGGCATAAGTCGGCCACCCAAACAAGGCATGATAAGGACTCTTGGTCTTGACCACTTCAAACCATAACGTCTCTGCTCTGTAGTCATAATCATCACCAAAAGCCACTTCCAGGGAAATCTTTCCGACAGGATATGCCGATTTACCAGGCACCACACCATGGAAAACTGTAGAAGACGGCTTAAGATCCTTGTTAGTTAAGTTCATCCGACGAATGGTGTCACAATACAATATGTTAATACTGCTACCACCATCCATGACTACTTTTGTGAATTTGTAACCCCCAACCTGAGGGGCTACCACCAATGCCAGATGACTCGGATTCTCAACTCGGGGCGGCTGATCCTCTTGACTCCATGTGATTGGATACTCTGACCACCGCAAGTATTGAGGTACCGCCGGCTCAATTGTACTGACCCCGCATTTATGAACCTTCAGATCTCGCTTGCAGAGACTTGTGGTGAAAACATGATACAGGCCACTGTTGAGCTGCTTTGGATTACTCTGGTATCCTGACTGATGCTGCTGGTTACCCTGACCAGACTGTTGGTTATAACCACCCTAGTTACCCTGTCCTTGATACCCAGAACTTGAGCCGCCACCACCAAAGTCGGCCCCCTATGAGCCGGATCCTGACTCGCTAGGCGGGCCATTATTGTTGCCATGATTCTGATTGAAGTTGGAATTCCCGTACTCTCGCATAATGAAACAGTCCTTCCAAGCATGAGTCGCTGGTTTATTGGGCAGGCTGTGTTTTGGGCAAGGCTCGTTCATCATCGCCTCAATATTAAAGTTCTTCCCTCCAAAGGACCGCTTACCATTACCATTACGGCGCTGGTTTTTATACCCAGTGTTGGCGTTAGCTACAAGATCTGACCCGCCACCGGGTTGTTTGTGCTTACCACCGTTACCTTGGTTGTTGCTGTTATGCCCTGTCATGATCCACTGCTAACCCTTACCATTGTCCTACCTCTTGAGCAATGCGTTGGTTTTCCCTTGAAGAGGAAAGGGTGATGCACTAAAGTAGCGTAAGTATTTCCCTCAGTTTTTGAGAACCAAGGTATCAATCCAGTAGGAGATCACGCTCGAGTCCCACGCACCTACACAAACAAATAAGAACCTCGCAACCAACGCGATAAAGGGGTTGTCAATCCCTTCACGGTCACTTACGAGAGTAAGATCTAATAGATATGATAAGATAATGTTTTTGGTATTTTTATGATAAATAGAAATAAAGATGCAAAGTAAAATAAACGGCAATAGAAATAGCTAAGTGTTGGAAGATTAATATGATGGAAAATAGACCCGGGGTCCAAAGGTGTCACTAGTGGCTTCTCTCAAGAGCATAAGTATTACGGTGGGTAAACGAATTACTATCGAGCAATTGATAGAATTGAGCATAGTTATGAGACTATCTAGGTATGATCATGTATATAGGCATCACGTCCGTGACAAGTAGACCGAAACGATTCTGCATCTACTACTATTACTCCACACATCGACCGCTATCCAGCATGCATCTAGAGTATTAAGTTCATAAGAACAGAGTAATGCTTTAAGTAAGATGACATGATGTAGAGGGATAAACTCATGCAATATGATATAAACCCCATCTTTTTATCCTCGATGGCAACAATACAATACGTGCCTTGCTGCCCCTACTGTCACTAGGAAAGGACACCGCAAGATTGAACCCAAAGCTAAGCACTTCTCCAATTGCAAGAAAGATCAATCTAGTAGGCCAAACCAAACTGATAATTCGAAGAGACTTGCAAAGATAACCAATCATACATAAAAGAATTCAGAGGAGATTCAAATATTGTTCATAGATAATCTTGATCATAAACCCACAATTCATCGGATCTCGACAAACACACCGCAAAAGAAGATTACATCGAATAGATCTCCAAGAGAATCGAGGAGAACTTTGTATTGAGATCCAAAGAGAGAGAAGAAGCCATCTAGCTAATAACTATGGACCCGAAGGTCTGAGGTAAACTACTCACACATCATCGGAGAGGCTATGGTGTTGATGTAGAAGCCCTCCGTGATCAATGCCCCCTCCGGCGAGCGCCGGAAAAGGCCCCAAGATGGGATCTCACAGGTACAGAAGGTTGCGGCGGTGGAAATAGGGTTTTGGCTCCGTATCTGATGGTTTGGGGGTACGTAGGTATATATAGGAGGAAGAAGTACGTCGGTGGAGCAACGAGGGGCCCACGAGGGTGGAGGGCGCGCCTGGGGGAGGTGTGCGCGCCCCCTGCCTCGTGCCTTCCTCGTTGATTGCTTTACATACTCCAAGTCCTCTGGATCACGTTTGTTCCGAAAATCACGTTCCTGAAGGTTTCATTCCGTTTGGACTCCGTTTGATATTCTTTTCCTTCGAAACACTGAAATAGGCAAAAAACAGCAATTTGGGCTGGGCCTCCGGTTAATAGGTTAGTCCCAAAAATAATATAAAAGTGTATAATAAAGCCCATTAAACTTCCAAAACAGAATATAATATAGCATGGAACAATAAAAAAATTATAGATATGTTGGAGACGTATCAAGCATCCCCAAGCTTAATTCCTGCTCGTCCTCGAGTAGGTAAATGATAAAAACAGAATTTTTGATGTGGAATGCTACTTAGCATAATTTTCAATGTAATTCTCTTATTTGTGGTATGAATATTCAGATCCGAAAGATTCAAGACAAAAGTTTAATATTGACATAAAAATAATAATACTTCAAGCATACTAACTAAGCAATTATGTCTTCTCAAAATAACATGGCCAAAGAAAGTTATCCCTACAAAATCATATAGTCTGGCTATGCTCTATCTTCACCACACAAAATATTTAAATCATGCACAACCCCGATGACAAGCCAAGCAATTGTTTCATACTTTTGGTGTTCTCAAACTTTTTCAATCTTCACGCAATACATGAGCGTGAGCCATGGACATAGCACTATATGTGGAATAGAATGGTGGTTGTGGAGAAGACAAAAAAGGAGAAGATAGTCTCACATCAACTAGGCGTATCAACGGGCTATGGAGATGCCCATTAATAGATATCAATGTGAGTGAGTAGGGATTGCCATGCAACGGATGCACTAGAGCTATAAGTATATGAAAGCTCAACAAAAGAAACTAAGTGGGTGTGCATCCAACTCGCTTGCTCATGAAGACCTAGGGCATTTTGAGAAAGCCCATCATTGGAATATACAAGCCAAGTTCTATATGAAAGTGATATCATAGGAGACTCTCTATCATGAAGATCATGGTGCTACTTTGAAGCACAAGTGTGGAAAAGGATAGTAGCATTGTCCCTTCTCTCTTTTCTCTCATTTTTTTTTTTTGGGCCTTTTCTCTTTTTTATGGCCTCTTTTTTTTTTTCGTCCGGAGTCTCATCCCGACTTGTGGGGGAATCATAGTCTCCATCATCCTTTCCTCACTTGGGACAATGCTCTAATAATGATGATCATCACACTTTTATTTACTTACAACTCAAGAATTACAACTCAATACTTAGAACAAAATATGACTCTATGTGAATGCCTCCGGCGGTGTACCGGGATATGCAATGAATCAAGAGTGACATGTATGAAAGAATTATGAACGGTGGCTTTGCCACAAATACGATGTCAACTACATGATCATGCAAAGCAATATGACAATGATGAAGCGTGTCATAGTAAACGAAACGGTGGTAAGTTGCATGGCAATATATCTCGGAATGGCTATGGAAGTGCCATGATAGGTAGGTATGGTGGCTGTTTTGAGGAAGGTATATGGTGGGTGTATGATACCGGCGAAAAGTGCGCGGTATTAGAGAGGCTAGCAATGGTGGAAGCATGAGAGTGCGTATAATCCATGGACTCAACATTAGTCATAAAGAACTCATATACTTGTTGCAAAAATCTAGAAGTTATCAAAGCAAAGTATTACGCGCATGCTCCTAGGGGGTAGATTGGTAGGAAAAGACCATCGCTCGTCCCCGACCGCCACTCATAAGGTAGACAATCAATAAATAAATCATGCTCCGACTTCATCACATAACGGTTCACCATACGTGCATGCTACGGGAATTCTCAAATTCACAACTACTCAACTAGCATGACTCTAATATCAAAATCTTCATATCTCAAAACAATTATCAAGCATCAAACTTCTCATAGTATTCAACACACTCATAAGAAGAAGAAAAATACTAATCTTGGATGCCTATCATATTAGGACTAATTTTTATGATTAAAGCAAATTACCATGCAATTTTTTAGGACTCTCAAAATAATATAAGTGAAGCATGAGAGAACAATAGTTTCTATAAAACAAATACACCACCGTGCTCTAAAAGATATAAGTGAAGCACTAGAGCAAAAACTATATAGCTCAAAAGATATAAGTGAAGCACATAGAGTATTCTAATAAATTCCGAATCATGTGTGTCTCTCTCAAAAGGTGTGTACAGCAAGGATGATTGTGGTAAACTAAAAAGCAAAGACTCAAATCATACAAGACGCTCCAAGCAAAACACATATCATGTGGTGAATAAAAATATAGCTCCAAGTAAAGTTACCGATGGACGAAGACGAAAGAGGGGATGCCTTCCGGGGCATCCCCAAGCTTTGGCTTTTTGGTGTCCTTAGATTATCTTGGGGTGCCATGGGAATCCCCAAGCTTAGGCTCTTGCCACTCCTTGTTCCATAATCCATCAAATCTTTACCCAAAACTTGAAAACTTCACAACACAAAACTCAACAGAAAATCTCGTGATCTCCGTTAGCGAAAGAAAACAAAACACCACTTAAAGGTACTGTATTGAACTCATTATTTATTTATATTGGTCTTAAACCTACTGTATTCCAACTTCTGTATGGTTTATAAACTCTTTTACTAGCCATAGATTCATCAAAATAAGCAAACAACACACGAAAAACAGAATCTGTCAAAAATAGAACAGTCTGTAGTAATTTGTAACTAACGCAAACTTCTGGAACTCAGAAAAATCTACCTAAATAGGACGACCTATACAATTTGTTTATTGATCTACTGAAATTGGAATAAGTATTTTATCACGTTCTGGTGATTTTAAACAATTGTTTTCATGAACAGAAAGTTTCTGGAATTTTCAGCAAGATCAAATAACTATCATCCAAGAAGATCTTATAGGTTTAACTTGGCACAAACACTAATTAAAACATAAAAACAAATCTAACCAGAGGCTAGATCAAATATTTATTCCTAAACATAAGCAAAAAGCAAAAAAACTAAAATAAAATTGGGTTGCCTCCCAACAAGCGCGATCGTTTAACGCCCCTAGCTAGGCATAAAAGCAAGGATAGATCTAGGTATTGCCATCTTTGGTAGGCAATCCATAAGTAGCTCTCATAATAGATTCATATGGTAATTTTATTTTATTTCTAGGAAAGTGTTCCATACCTTTCCTTAAAGGAAATTGGAATCTAATATTCCCTTCCTTCATATCAATAATTGCACCAATCGTTCTAAGGAAAGGTCTACCAAGAATAATAGGACATGAAGGATTGCAATCTATGTCAAGAACAATGAAATCTACTGGCACATGGTTCCTATTTGCAACAATAAGAACATCATTAATTATTCCCATAGGTTTCTTAATAGTGGAATCCGCAAGGTGCAAGTTTAAAGAACAATCATCAAATTCACGGAATCCTAGCAAATCACACAAAGTTTTTGGAATCGTGGAAACACTAGCACCCAAATCACACAAAGCATAGCATTCATGATCTTTAATTTTAATTTTAATAGTAGGTTCCCACTCATCATAAAGTTTTCTAGGGATAGAAACTTCAAACTCAAGTTTTTCTTCATAAGATTGCATTAAAGCATCAACGATATGTTTGGTAAAAGCTTTATTTTGACTATAAGCATGAGGAGAATTTAGCACGGATTGCAACAAGGAAATACAATCTATCAAAGAGCAATTATCATAATTAAATTCCTTGAAATCCAAAATAGTGGGTTCATTAATATCTAAAGTTTTGATCTCTTCAATCCCACTTTTACCAATTTTTGCATCAAGATCTAAAAACTCCGAATTTTTGGGACGCCTTCTAGGTAAAGGTGACTCATCTCCAGTCCCATCATTATCAAGATTCATATTGCAAAACAAAGATTTAATAGGAGACACATCAATAACTTTTAGATCTTCATCTTTATTTTCATAGAAACTAGAAGAACACGCTTTCACAAAGCAATCTTTCTTAGCACGCATCCTAGCGGTTCTTTCTTTGCACTCATCAATGGAAATTCTCATGGCTTTGAGAGACTCATTGATATCATGCTTAGGTGGAATAGATCTAAGTTTCAAAGAATCAACATCAAGAGAAATTCTATCAACGTTCCTAGCCAATTCATCAACCTTAAGCAATTTTTCTTCAAGCAAAGCATTGAAATTCTTTTGCGAATTCATAAACTCCTTAACACTAGTCTCAAATTCAGAGGGCATCTTATTAAAATTTCCATAAGAATTGTTGTAGGAATTACCATAATTATTAGAGGAATTACTAGGGAAGGGCCTAGGATTAATGTTTCCTCTATACGCGTTGTTACCAAAATTATTCCTACCAACAAAATTCACATCCATAGATTCATTATTATTCTCAATCAAGGTAGACAAAGGCGCATCATTAGGATCAGAAGAAACACTCTTATTAGCAAACAATTTCATAAGTTCATCCATCTTTCCACTCAAAACATTAATTTCTTCTATCGCATGCACTTTTTTACTAGTGGATCTTTCGGTGTGCCATTGAGAAAAATTAACCATAATATTATCTAGGAGTTTAGTAGCTTCTCCTAAAGTGATTTCCATAAAAGTGCCGCCCGCGGCCAAATCTAAAAGATTTCTAGAAGCAAAATTCAATCCGGCATAAAAAATTTGTATAATCATCCAAAGATTCAAACCATGTGTAGGGCAATTACGTATCATAATTAATTTCATCCTCTCCCAAGCTTGTGCAACATGTTCATGATCAAGTTGCTAAAAATTCATAACATCGTTTCTAAGAGAGATGATTTTAGCGGGAGGAAAATACTTAGAGATAAAAACATCTTTGAACTTATTCCATGAATCAATACTATTTTTAGGCAAAGACGAAAACCAAGCTTTAGCACGACCTCTAAGCGAAAAAGAAAATAGCTTCAATTTAACAATATCATTGTCCACATCTTTATTCTTTTGCATATCACACAAATCAACAAAGCTATTTAGATGGGTAGCGGCATCTTCACTAGGAAGGTCGGCGAATTGATCTTTCATGACAAGATTCAACAAAGCAGCATTAATTTCACAAGATTCAGCATCCGTAAGAGGAGCAATCGGAGTGCTAAGAAAATCATTGTTGTTGGTATTGGAAAAGTCACACAATTTAGTATTATCTTGAGCTATCGTGACAAGCAAGCAATCCAACACACAAGCAAACAAAAAACAAGCGAAAAAAGGCGAACAGAAAAGAGAGGGCGAATAAAATGGCAAGGGTGAAGTGGGGGAGAGGAAAACGAGAGGCAAATGGCAAATAATGTAATGCGAGGGATAGGAGTTTGTGATGGGTACTTGGTATGTATTGACTTGTGCATAGACTCGGCAACGGCACCAAAAATGGCTTGTTGTTGGGAGTCAAATCTTGACTTGACTTGGCGCGAATCTCCCCGGCAACGGCGCCAGAAATCCTTCTTCCTACCTCTTGAGCACTGCATTGGTTTTCCCTTGAAGAGGAAAGGGTGATGCAGTAAAGTAGCGTAAGTATTTCCCTCCGTTTTTGAGAACCAAGGTATCAATCCAGTAGGAGATCACACTCGAGTCCCACGCACCTACACAAACAAATAAGAACCCCGCAACCAACGCGATAAGGGGTTGTCAATCCCTTCACGGTCACTTACGAGAGTAAGATCTGATAGATATGATAAGAAAATGTTTTTGGTATTTTTATGATAAATAGAAATAAAGATGCAAAGTAAAATAAACGGCAATAGAAATAGCTAAGTGTTGGAAGATTAATATGATGGAAAATATACCCGGGGTCCATAGGTGTCACTAGTGGCTTCTCTCAAGAGCATAAGTATTACGGTGGGTAAACGAATTACTGTCGAGCAATTGATAGAATTGAGCATAGTTATGAGAATATCTAGGTAAGATCATGTATATAGGCATCACGTCCGTGACAAGTAGACCAAAACGATTCTGCATCTACTACTATTACTCCACACATCGACCGCTATCCAGCATGCATCTAGAGTATTAAGTTCATAAGAACAGAGTAATGCTTTAAGTAAGATGACATGATGTAGAGGGATAAACTCATGCAATATGATATAAACCCCATCTTTTTATCCTCGATGGCAACAATACAATACGTGCCTTGCTGCCCCTACTGTCACTAGGAAAGGACACCGCAAGATTGAACCCAAAGCTAAGCACTTCTCCCATTGCAAGAAAGATCAATCTAGTAGGCCAAACCAAACTGATAATTCGAAGAGACTTGCAAAGATAACCAATCATACATAAAAGAATTCAGAGGAGATTCAAATATTGTTCATAGATAATCTTGATCATAAACCCACAATTCATCGGATCTCGACAACCACACCACAAAAGAAGAGTTACATCAAATAGATCTCCAAGAGAATCGAGGAGAACTTTGTATTGAGATCCAAAGAGAGAGAAGAAGCCATCTAGCTAATAACTATGGACCCGAAGGTCTGAGGTAAACTACTCACATCATCGGAGAGGCTATGGTGTTGATGTAGAAGCCCTCCGTGATCAATGCCCCCTCCGGCGGAGCGCCGGAAAAGGCCCCAAGATGGGATCTCACAGGTACAGAAGGTTGCGGCGGTGGAAATAGGGTTTTAGTTCCGTATATGATGGTTTGGGGGTACGTAGGTATATATAGGAGGAATAAGTACGTCGGTGGAGCAACGAGGGGCCCACAAGGGTGGAGGGCGCGCCTGGGGGAGGTGGGCGCGCCCCCTGCCTCGTGCCTTCCTCGTTGATTGCTTTACATACTCCAAGTCCTCTGGATCACGTTTGTTCCGAAAATCACGTTCCCGAAGGTTTCATTCCGTTTGGACTCCGTTTGATATTCTTTTCCTTCGAAACACTGAAATAGGCAAAAAACAGCAATTTGGGCTGGGCCTCCGGTTAATAGGTTAGTCCCAAAAATAATATAAAAGTGTATAATAAAGCCCATTAAACTTCCAAAACAGAATATAATATAGCATGGAACAATCAAAAATTATAGATACGTTGGAGACGTATCAAGCATCCCCAAGCTTAATTCCTGCACGTCCTCCAGTAGGTAAATGATAAAAACAGAATTTTTGATGTGGAATGCTACCTAGCATAATTTTCAATGTAATTCTCTTATTTGTGGTATGAATATTCAGATCCAAAAGATTCAAGACAAAAGTCTAATATTGACATAAAAATAATAATACTTCAAGCATACTAACTAAGCAATTATGTCTTCTCAAAATAACATGGCCAAAGAAAGTTATCCCTACAAAATCATATAGTCTGGCTATGCTCTATCTTCACCACACAAAATATTTAAATCATGCACAACCCCGATGACAAGCCAAGAAATTGTTTCATACTTTTGGTGTTCTCAAACTTTTTCAATCTTCACGCAATACATGAGCGTGTGCCATGGACATAGCACTTTATCTGGAATAGAATGGTGGTTGTGGAGAAGACAAAAAGGAGAAGATAGTCTCACATCAACTAGCCGTATCAACGGGCTATGGAGATGCCCATTAATAGATATCAATGTGAGTGAGTAGGGATTGCCATGCAACGGATGCACTAGAGCTATAAGTATATGAAAGCTCAACAAAAGAAACTAAGTGGGTGTGTATCCAACTCGCTTTCTCATGAAGTCCTTGGGCATTTTGAGGAAGCCCATCATTGGAATATACAAGCCAAGTTCTATAATGAAAAATTCCCACTAGTATATGAAAGTGATATCATAGGAGACTCTCTATCATGAAGATCATGGTGCTACTTTGAAGCACAAGTGTGGAAAAAGGATAGTAGCATTGTCCCTTCTCTCTTTTTCTCTCATTTTTTTATTTTTTATATGGGCCTTTTCTCTTTTTTTGGCCTCTTTTTTTTTCTTTTTCGTCCGGAGTCTCATCCCGACTTGTGGGGGAATCATAGTCTCCATCATCCTTTCCTCACTTGGGACAATGCTCCAATAATGATGATCATCACACTTTTATTTACTTTACAACTCAAAAATTACAACTGAAAACTTAGAACAAAATATGACTATGTGAATGCCTCCGGCGGTGTACCGGGATATGCAATGAATCAAGAGTGACATGTATGAAAGAATTATGAACGGTGGCTTTGCCACAAATACGATGTCAACTACATGATCATGCAAAGCAATATGACAATGATGAAGCATGTCATAGTAAACGAAACGGTGGTAAGTTGCATGGCAATATATCTCGGAATGGCTATGGAAGTGCCGTGATAGGTAGGTATGGTGGCTGTTTTGAGGAAGGTATATGGTGGGTGTATGATACCGGCGAAAAGTGCGCGGTATTAGAGAGGCTAGCAATGGTGGAAGGATGAGAGTGCGTATAATCCATGGACTCAACATTAGTCATAAAGAACTCATATACTTGTTGCAAAAATCGACAAGTTATCAAAGCAAAGTATTACGCGCATGCTCCTAGGGGGTAGATTGGTAAGAAAAGACCATAGCTTGTCCCCGACCGCCACTCATAAGGAAGACAATCAATAAATAAATCATCCTCCGACTTCATCACATAACGGTTCACCATACGTGCATGCTACGGGAATTCTCAAATTCACAACTACTCAACTAGCATGACTCTAATATCACCATCTTCATATCTCAAAACAATTATCAAGCATCAAACTTCTCATAGTATTCAACACACTCATAAGAAAAAAAATACTAATCTTGGATGCCTATCATATTAGGACTAATTTTTATGATTAAAGCAAATTACCATGCTATTTTGTAGGACTCTCAAAATAATATAAGTGAAGCATGAGAGAACAATAGTTTCTATAAAACAAATCCACCACCGTGCTCTAAAAGATATAAGTGAAGCACTAGAGAGCAAAAACTATATAGCTCAAAAGATATAAGTGAAGCACATAGAGTATTCTAATAAATTCTGAATCATGTGTGTCTCTCTCAAAAGGTGTGTACAGCAAGGATGATTGTGGTAAACTAAAAAGCAAAGACTCAAATCATACAAGACGCTCCAAGCAAAACACATATCATGTGGTGAATAAAAATATAGCTCCAAGTAAAGTTACCGATGGACGAAGACGAAAGAGGGGATGCCTTCCGGGGCATCCCCAAGCTTTGGCTTTTTGGTGTCCTTAGATTATCTTGGAGTGCCATGGGCATCCCCAAGCTTAGGCTCTTGCCACTCCTTGTTCCATAATCCATCAAATCTTTACCCAAAACTTGAAAACTTCACAACACAAAACTCAACCGAAAATCTCGTGAGCTCCGTTAGCGAAAGAAAACAAAACACCACTTAAAGGTACTGTATTGAACTCGTTCTTTATTTATATTGGTCTTAAACCTACTGTATTCCAACTTCTCTATGGTTTATAAACTCTTTTACTAGCCATAGATTCATCAAAATAAGCAAACAATACACAAAAAACAGAATCTGTCAAAAATAGAACAGTCTGTAGTAATCTGTAACTAACGCAAACTTCTGGAACTCAGAAAAATCTACCAAAATAGGACGACCTATACAATTTGTTTATTGATCTACTGCAATTGGAATAAGTATTTTATCACGTTCTGGTGATTTTAAACAATTGTTTTCCCGAATGTTTCATTCCGTTTGGACTCCTTTTGATATTCTTTTCCTTCGAAACACTGAAATAGGCAAAAAAAAACAGCAATTTGGGTTGGGCCTCCGGTTAATAGGTTAGTCCCAAAAATAATATAAAAGTGTATAATAAAGCCCATTAAACTTCCAAAACAGAATATAATATAGCATGGAACAATCAAAAATTATAGATGCGTTGGAGACGTATCACATTGCCATTCTTCTTTCCCTTATTGGATTTATCTTCAGATCCAGGATCTTTGGTGGTATCGGAGTCGGCATATTTGATGAGAGCCGCCATGAGTTCTCACATGTCATTACAATGACATTTAAGCCACCCAAGCTTCTGCTTAAGGGGGGTAAAATGACAGTTCTTCTCTAAGACCAGAGCCGACTGACCCGCTGCAATACTGTCTGAAGAATGCATAATAGCTGAGACCCGCCGGACCCAATGATGAGTCGATTCATCCTCATGTTGCACACAGTTATCAAGATCAATAATCATCAAAGGTTGCTTGCACATTCCTTTAAAATTCTGAATGAACCGTGCTTTCAACTCTGCCCATGAATTGATGGATTTGGCGGGTAATCCTTTTAACAAGGTCCGAGCCGACCCGTCCAACATCATGGTAAAGTACTTAGCACACACAACATCATTGACATCCAGCATCTCCATGGATAACTCATAGCTCTCAATCCAGGCCTCAGGGGGGAGATCAGCTGTATAGTTAGCCACCTTGTGAGGACCCTCAAAATCTTTAGGCAAACGTTCATTACATAGTGCTGGTACTAAACAAGGAACTCCAACAGATCTGGAAATTATACCAGCCCCTACTGACGCCCAAGGGGTCACCGGAGGCTGTTGATAAGCCCCCAGCTGAGCCGCCGCCGCCGCCTCCGCCTCTCGGCGGGCTCTGGCATCGTCTACAATCGCCTGAGCATGAGTGAGGGGCGGCCTATTCCCATGGGGCGGGTGATATGTCTCTGTCGTATCTATAATTTTTTATTGTTTCATGCCAAAATTATACAACTTTTACATAATTCTGGCAATATTTTATATGATTTATTGGACTAACCAATTGATCCAGTGCCCAGTGCCAGTTCCTGTTTGTTGCATGTTTTTTTCACAGAAAATCCACATCAAACGAAGTCCAAACGCGATAAAAATTTACGGAGAATTATTTTGGAATATATGTGATTTTTGGGACTTGGAATCAACGCAAACGGGGCTCACGGTGCCCACAAGACACCAGGGCACTCCCCAGGCTCCAGGCGCGTGGTGGTGCGTTGTGCTCACCTCGCACGTCGGTTGGGGCTCTACTTCGGGCACAAGGAAGCTTATATCCTGAAAAAATCATGTTAAAATCTCAGCGCAATCGGAGTTACAGGTCTCCCAGAATATAAGAAACGGTTTTCGGCCAAATCTGGGGAACGTGAAACAGAAGAGAACAGAGAGAGAGATCCAATCTTGGAGGGGATCCCGCCCCTCCTCCTCCATGGAGGCCATGGACCAGAAGGGGAACTCTCCTCCCATCTAAGGGGGGAGGCCGAGGAAGAAGAAGAAGGAGGGGGGCTCTCTCCCCCTCTCTCCCGGTGGCGCCGGAGTGCCGCCGGGGCTAGGATCGTGACGATGATCTACAACAACAATATTGCTACCGTCAACACCAACTTTCTCCCCCTCTATGCAGTGGTGCAACACCCCTTCTCCCCGCTATAATCTCTACTTAAACATGGTGCTCAACTCCATATATTATTTCCCAATGATTTATGGTTATCCTATGATGTTTGAGTAGATCTGTTTTGTCCTATGGGTTAATCGTGATCTTGGTTGGTATGATTGTATATTTTATTTATGGTGTTGTCCTATGGTGCTCTCCGTCTCGCGGAAACATGGGGGGTCCCCGCTGTAGGGTGTTGCAATACGTTCATGATTTGCTTATGGTGGGTTGCGAGAGTGACAGAAGCTTAAACCCGAGTAGGTGGGTTGTTGCGTATGGGATAAAGAGGACTTGATACTTAATGCTATGGTTGGGTTTCACGACCTTAATGATCTTTAGTAGTTGCGGATGCTTGCTAGAGTTCCCATCATAAGTGCATATGATCCAAGTAGAGAAAGTATGTTAGCCCATGCCTCTCCCTCATATAGAATTGCAAGAATGATTACCGGTACTTGTTATCGATTGCCTAGGGACAAATGACTTTCTTGTTGACGAAGGCTATCCACTTTTACTACCTTGCAATTTATTTGTAGTTTTATTCTCGCAAAGTACTCCTAGTTTTATTCTTGCAAAATAGTTTCATACTTGTTCTAGGTAAAGCAAACATCAAGTGTGCGTAGAGTTGTATCGGTGGTCGATAGAACTTGAGGGAATATTTGTTCTACCTTTAGCTCCTCATTGGGTTTGACGCTCTTATTTATCGAAGAAGGCTACAAACGATCCCCTATACTCGTGGGTTCTCAAGACTTTTTTTTGGCGCCGTTTCGGGGGAGCAATAACGTGGGGTGAATATTCTCGTGTGTGCTTGTTTGCTTTATCACCAAGTAGTTTTTATTTTCTGTTATAAGTTGTTCTCTATCTTTAGTTATGGATATGGAACACGAAACACCAAAAAAAATAGTAGTACTTGCCACTCATGGAGATGGGGAACCTCCTAAAACCCTCAATGCTCGTTATGTGAAAAATATTATGCACTGCTTTGATAATCCTGAGAAAACCCCACTTGATAATGGGAGTAACATTGGATCAACGTGAATACTTTAGGGATTATCGCTTGACACAAAAAGGGAAACTCTTATGGGATCAAATACATATGTTGCATTGGTATGCTCGTGAACTATGCTTGAGATATGCTTATACTTGTTGCTCTAGGATGAAGGCTCCACACCTTCCCTTTTCATGCAAATTTAGTGATAATGAAACCTTGGCTTCTTATGCTAAAAGTATATATGATTACTATGATGTGGAACGAATAGAAGAATTTGTTGCTTTTAAGGGTGCTTATGAAATTGAATCTTTGTTTGAAAAGTTTGAAGATTTTGTTGATTCAGTTTATAGACCTAAAAATTTTGCTATCCTTAAATATTTCTAGGATAACTATAAATACAATTGTGATATTGATGAATTTATTGAGAAAGTCACCGCTGTCCAAGAAGAGAATAATATTTTGCAGGAGTCTATGAAAGAAGAAGCTGATGAAACTGTGAGCTCATTGGATGAAAAAGATGATGAGGAGAGCGAAGAACAAAAGGAGGAAGATAGGATTAGCTACCCATGCCCACCTTCTAATGAGAGTAAATCTTCAACTCATACATTGTTTAATGTCCCTTCATTCTTACAGAAGGATGAATGTTATGATAATTGCTATGATCCCGTTGATTCTTTTGAAATATCCCTTTTTGATGAACTTGATGATTGCTATGCTTGTGGCCATGATGCAAATATGAATTATGCTTATGGAGATGAACTTGCTATTGTTCCTTATATTAAGAATGAAATTGTTGCTATTGCACCCACACATGATAGTCCTATTATCTTTTTGAATTCTCCCAACTACACTATATCGGAGAAGTTTGCACTTATTAAGGATTACATTGATGGGTTTCCTTTTACTGTTGCACATGATAATTTTGATGAATGTAATATGCATGTGCTTGTTGCTCCTACTTGCAATTATTATGAGAGAGGAACTACATCTTCGCCTCTCTATGTTTCCAACACGAAAGAATTGCAAGAAACTTCTTATGATATGTATTGGCCTTTACTTGATGTGCATGAATTGTTCTTGTATGACATGCTGATGAATAGGAAGAGAGTTAGACTTTGTCATTGCATGATATATGTTGCTTTATGCTCATTACTAAATGCCAAATCATTGTTAATTAAAATTGGCTTTGATATACCACTGGTACGCGTCGGTCCTATACAAACGGTTTTTAACCCCTTTCCGCGATGGCATTTTGAACCATCACCTAGTGAGTGACGGTGATAGGGGGGTCCTTCTCACACGACCCAGAAACTGTCGGGGATAGGGAGCCTTGATGCATACAGTTGTCCCTATATAACCGTTTCCGATATCTCAAATATCCCAAACACTTCATCCTTGCTACCCGTTTGTGCTCGCATTGCCATCGCAGTCGGAGTTCTGTGGTTTTACCTAAAACCAGGCAGATTCCAGGCACGGGAGTTTTCCAGGCAAATTCCAGGCATGGGAGTTTTATGATGCCTGGTACATCACAAACAGTTCATGATTATAAACCGTGTACGATAGGTAGACAATCACACACATTTAGTTTTCCCGCACCGTATGTGATAGTGTCTGACATCACACACGCGTTGCAAACGGCAACTGTGCATGCTTGCACACGTTTCCTCTCTGTGAACCATCTCGGATTATGGTGTATATCGCAAACGTTTGTGTTTTACCAACCGTGTGTATCGTAATGACCTGCACAACATAATTTCGCCCTAATTTAATTGCTGCTATTTAAAATTGTACCTAATTTAAACCTAAAAGTAGGCTATAGCTTTATTCATATCCATCAGGGTACATATGTTTAAGAATTACATAAGCACAAAATATTGAATGATGAACCAGGGTTCTATACTTGTACTATTACAGATGGTAAAGAAAAAGGCGTCAGGCATTCCGGTTGTTGAACAAGGTGAAGCGGAATGGCCCTATTGTGCTCTTCTGGAAGCAGAAGGCATGCAGGACTCTAGTCCAACCCCTTGTGATGGTCGGCCGCCAATCATGTAGTTTGAGAGGTAATCTTGAGTAAACTGCTTCAGGATCCACTGCAGAAGAAAAAAGTTTCAGATATTGTCATCTAACACAACTCATTACGGGCAGTAAAAAGAAGACTATAGGGTTCTTACTTACAATCCTGCAGTTCACTGTTGTCTTGCATAAAGTGTAAACAAATAGTTCGATTCACATCTTTTGACCCATTTTAATAACAATCTTTATCAGTTTCCTCACTTGATGTTGGTTCATGAATATCTCATTGCCCCATACGCAGAAAGGGTCGAAGTGTGGATCTTTGGCAATGATTTATGTACCTAAAAGCACCAAGTTAATATTAGAAGCTAAACAACAATTGAAAATTGATGTAGTACAACACTCCATCCATCCCATTATATAAGATTTTAATACATGTATATCTAGACATCATCAGAACATTAAGGTAACACTCTTCCTTGTAGCTATGTAGCCTGGGATTGCATATTTAGTCATCAGTACAATGCATGTTGCTAAACAACAATTGAAAAACGAAAAGGCATGTTAACTGCAATATCCTTAACAGCAACCAAATATTGTATTCATAGTGGTATTGTTGAAACTGTTATTGATGAAATTGAACTACATGGCAAATAGTTGCACATATAGAGCATCACATTGTGAAGAACTGAAATAAACAAGTCATAAGGACATCTCTAGGCGATCCTTAAAAACTTAAAGGACTAAAACCCTTAGTGGATATATGTATATATATACTCCAGCAATTTTTGGCCTTTTCTAGTCGATCCCCTAAACTTAAGGTTGTTAACTTCAATTTGATCAAGTTCAAAGCGGGTTCAACTGAAAGTAGCATGCATTCAAACATAAGCTTAGATAGTTTTGCCTAACCGAACATAAAACATAAATTTAAACTAAGCAAAACTACTTTCGGTCGAAGTAGAGGTCGAGCCAATCCTTCCTCGTCATGTACGGTGTGCCGCGAGCCGGGTCCGGGCCAGTACCGTTATCGGGGTCGTTGGGGAAGGCACTCCTCCACTCGTCGACGTCGATCTCATCATCCTCGGGGCCCACCACGACACACTCCGCACCGCCGTCACCGCCGCCTTCGACCTCGTCATCAGAGGAGAGCGCGATAACCTCGCCGCCCTCCGCACCGCCGTCCTCGCCGCCTTTGACCTCGTCATCGGAGGAGAGCGCGATAACCTCGCCGCCCTCTGCGCCGGCAAAGATCACCCGCTCCGCCTCCATGAGCTCCGGGTGCTGGCGGCAGAGCTCTTGCATGTAGGCCTCGTCGGCGGCCTTGGCCTCGAGGCGCTCCCACGCCTCGCGGTCCTCCCATGCCATAGCCGAGCTCACCACCCCTGGCTCCAGTGGAACAAGGTCGACCGGACGTGTGCCGAAGGGGAAATTGAGCCTAGCCGCCGCGCCGTGGTAGCAGACCTGCTAGCGGTCGTACTCCATGGCGGCGAGCTCGGCCGTGTGGAAGCTACCGAGCCACCGACGGGTGTGGGTCTCTCGATCTGTAATCTCGGCGACCCACGTCCCCCACTGCCGCTGCCGGACTCTGAGATAGGACTTCGTCGGCTGCTGGGTCCGAGGGAGGATGGGGAAGTCCTCGAACCGGCGTAGGGGCACAGCGGCGGGCGGATCGGGGGACTGGCGACGGCGGATCGGGACCGCAGAGGACGACGGGGACACCTCAGCGGCCACCTCGCCGGCGTCAGGCGAAAAGGCCACGATAAACCTCTTTTTGGCCATTGGCTCCTCGAGCTCCCCGGCACACACGCAGAGGTTGAGGATGGAGGCGCCGGCGATGGCGGCGACCTACCAATGGTTTCGAGGGTTGTGTGTGTCTGTGTGAGCGGAGGTTTTGGGGTGTGTGTGGAGGGGGCGGGGGCAAGGTTGTGTTTGAGGAAATACTACGGCAACTGAAAATTTTACTAGGTGGGAGTAACAAGGCGGGGCTACTGAAAATTTGGATCAAGGGCGAGCAGATATTTTTGAGATTGCGAGGGATGCAGAGGCGGGAGTAAAATGCCGAGGCTACTGAAAATTTGAATCAAGGTACTGAAGCAGAGCGGGAGTAACAGACATCGCACACGGTCCACACATACTAATCATGTGCTATCAAACATTAGAACCTTCCAGGTGGTAGATATTTTCGAGATTACGAGGCAGTAATATTTTCGAGATTGTGAGGGCTGCAGAGGCAGGAGTTTTTGGGGAGCGAGCTAGTGTGCTAGACACGCCGGCTGTGGACTGTAGCCGATGCACCTTCTCGCGTAAGCCATAGGCGTACTATACACCAACGGTGCTCCAAGATATTTTGTACTACATCTCACACGGTTGGTGATAATAAACTGTGCGGGATCTACTTGATTTGAATTACAAAATGGGGTCACAACGGCAATGGACGCTGTTTGAATTGCTAGACCTTTTATCTACAATGAACATGCAACTATATCTGTGTCGTAAAAGAATTGGAATTATTCAGGGTTCGTTTGGACATTTATACATTAAACTGGTTTTCTATCCATTTCAGGTGCACAATTCAAAATTAAACTACATGCACATGCTCCGGTGCATACAAATTGGTTGAAAATCCAAATCGGTGTCCTTCAGTGCATGCTTAGGTCCCATGCAAGAAATGGGAATGAATTCTTCGGGGTTCGTTTGGCCTTTTTTATACATTAACTGGGTTTTCTAGGCATTTTATGTGCATAATTCAAATTTGAACTACAAGCACATGCTCCAATGCACCAAAGTTGGTTGAAAAATCACATGTGTGTCCTTGGGTGAATTTCTAGGTCCCATGCAAGAGATGGGAATGAATTTCAAACACCAGTGCACTGTTGATTGCCGGCAAAACGTTGAGATACCTGGTTTTTAAATTCTAGTAAATCCAAAACTCGTCTAAAATTCATGAAACTTGGCATGCTATCATGGAGCGGCATCAACATGCCGTGGTGAAATTTTTGTCCCATTTGGGGCAGGTTTGGGTATAAGCTTCTCACAACAAGCATGATGGTTTCGATAGGGAACATACCACCTTTGGGGACGGGACGATATCCGTTGCCTCTTATTGCTTTCAAAAAATTTCTAGTGTCAACATAGAACAACAGGAGTGTTGTGTTTAATCTTGGAATTTTTCGGGGTTCATTTGGCCTTTTTATACATTAACTGGGTTTTCTAGGCATTTATGTGCATAATTCAATTTTGAACTACAAGCACATGCTCCAATGCACTAAAGTTGGTTGAAAAATCACATGTGTGTCCTTGGGTGAATTTCTAGGTCCCATGCAAGAGATGGGAATGAAATTCAAACTCCAGGGCACTGTTGATTGCCGGCATAACGTTGAGATGCCTGGTTTTTAAATTCTAGTAAATCCAAAACTCGTCTGAAATTCATGAAACTTGGCATGCTATCATGGAGCGGCATCAACATTTCGTGGTAAAAAAGTTGTCCCATTTGGGGCAGGTTCGGGTATAAGCTTCTCACAAGCCAGAGCTTCTCACAACAAGCATGATTTTTTTGATAGGGAACGTCCCACCTTTGGGGACGAAACGATATACATTGCCTCTTATTGCTTTCAAATTTTTCTCGTGTCAACATAGAACAATAGGAGTGTTGTGTCAATTTTTGTGATTTTTCGGGGTTCGTTTGGACATTTTTATGCATTAACTGAGTTTTCAATGCATTTATGTGCATAATTCAAATTTGAACCACATGCACATGCTCTAGTGCATATAAATTGGTTGAAAAATCAAATATGTTTCCTTGGGTGCATGCTTAGGTCCCATGCAAGAAACGGGAACGAATTTCAAACACCAGGGCACCGTTGATTGCCGGCAAAACATTGAGATGCGTGGTTTTTAAATTCTAGTAAATCCAAAACTCGTTTGAAATTCATGAAACTTGGCGTGCTATCATGGAATGGCACCTGACATGCTGTGGCATTTTTCATGTCCATTTTGAGAGAAGGCGCACTCGAATAATGACAGCCAACAAAGGCATTTTGAAAAAATAGCTGCCACTTTAATATCTCAAATGTTTGTATAAGCGTTCTATTAACCATTCACGTGACGCCACGTGTCTTGGTTTTAATGGCTGTAGGAGGTGCCGTGCGGACAACTGCTTGACCTTGACCGAACAGGAGGCATGCGAGCGCAGTTCGGTGCGTAGGCTGACCGAGAGGCGTGCAAGTTGTCCTCCAATGCGCAGGCTCACCGGGAAGCATGCGAGCTGTAGGCTGCGCAGGCTCACTGGGAAGCGAGCACTTTGACTTCCATGGCCGCCCGCCTTCCTCTCCATTAATGGTGCCCGAGCCGCTATTTAATACGGGCGGCCTTACTATTCGCCTCCCATTGCCCTCCCTCCCGCAGACCTCCACCAACGCCATGGCGCAGAATGATCATCTGCCACTAGTCTTCAAGTTTGTTGAAGTCGACTCCGAGCCGGAGGAGATAGAAAATAAGGAGGAATGGGGCCTCATGGACATGGCCCAGAACGAGCTGGCCGCGGCGGTTCCTGCCCCCGCTCCCGTCCCAGCTCCCATCCCCGCGCTCGCGCCAGGGACCATCCCCGTAGCATTGATGGGTTGGTCACCGAGCACTATCGCAGAGCTGGAAGCCACGGGCATCAGCGAGGTCTCCGCGGACCCGCGCGAGCTCGTGCACATGCCAGCGCCAGCGCCCATGCCCGTGCGCGCCCCTCCACCCACCGTGGCGCCGGCCCCCGTGCGTTTGGTTGCACCCACCGCGCCCGTGCCCGTGCATGGGCCCCCCCTAAGCGGCATGGGACGCTGCCGTCGACCGCTACCTCTTAGCGGCGCCAGTAGCCATCCTTCCGCCCCGCCCGTCGATCGCGCGACGACATGATGTTTGATTTACAAGTGAAGAACATTTTGTGCTGCCTTGAAGACTTCAACAATGGCGTCCCGGAGGACAACAATGACAACGACGGCGCGGCACGCCGCCGCCGCCGCCGCCGGAAATAGTTTTTTTGGGGTTTAATACTGTATCTCGAATTCTCGATCATATGAATATAAATTTGCAGTGTGACTGAATGAAAGATATGGTTTGAATGAACTTGCGTTTTTCTCTCTTAATGTACAGACTCATCAAACGATTTTCTTTTGAAAAAAACGTCAATGGTTTTTAAGTATAAAACACTAATCGGAAACGTTTTAGTTAGAACACCCGTATGCAAACCGACAGCTTCCCCAGGAAGCCAAGTGAAAATGTGCCGAGCAAGATTTCTGCATCCCTTCAACGCAAACGGTTGTTTTGCATGACCCGTGTGCAACCACGTACAAACAATTGGGTAAGATTTCCATATCTGTCATTTTGGGTATGTTGCCATTTGTCAAACTAGAAAGATTGACATTTGTTTATCCAGTAACATTGCCATTTTTCAACCTTGTAACACTGCGATTTGTCAAAATATGCAGCTAAAAATCACTAGCACTATCTAATTTTTGCAACTAAAATCACTAGCACTGTTCATATGGACACCACTAGTAGGCGTGAGTTGATGGACGCATATGTAAATGTACCATTGATTACATACAACAAGTCATCAACCCACAACGACAACGAGGATACACGTTGATCATTTCCAACAAAACATTCTAGTAAACTTTATCTCACACAACAAATAACAAAGCGATGAAATGAACTTCAGCTCAACCACTCGTCGGCGTTGGAAACGCTTGCTTTGAATCAGAAGTGATTCTCTGGGAAGGGCTAGCTACTGTCAATCTCGAGACCAACGCAGGACTGATCATCCAGGCTTAAGCGGCCTATGTCAGGACCCATATTGGGACGGTAGGGAAGCATAGCAATGTCCGAGGTATAGATACAGTTGCTTCTCATCAATGGTAGTAATGTTGTGTCAACAGTAGCTGGATCGCCTTCCACCATCATTGGATAGTTTTGTCCAAGGAAGAGCGAGTTTCCTCCAAGACTTTCAATACTGAACCAGGGAGAAGGTGTTGGCACTAGTACACTAGTATCCATCCCGAATACCCTGCAACGGATGTTGGAATAGGTCCGGAGAGTGCGACCATGCGAGACAACACTTGCTTAGTAACATCAGCAGTGCCGTGTATACAGACAAGAAGAGGTGATCCATCGGAATAAGTTTCCAGGCGCCACTGAGTATATGGGTCCTGCTCGTCCTCGTGCTCGTGATCATTAGCATCGCCATCTCCCCCTTGGTTATAAAAAAATTTCAAGTATAGGTGGTGGAATGTTCACAGGACCTTGGAAACACAAGAAGGTTAATTAGTAAAGGGAAACTAGCTAAACCGCATGCATGTGGATGAAACAATTATAATTACGGTGGAAGACAAACGTACCGAAAGCATCAGGATTCCATGAAAAAATAGTGCCACGAGTGGTGGAAGAAAACACAAGACCCTCATATTGAATTGCATCACAGCACTCATCCGTGTACAGAAATTGATTTTTGAGCAATATCCATCGAGGCGTGGAAGTAAGGACGGCAACAAGCTTGTCGAAGATAGCAACAACTTCATAGTTCGTGTAATCCCAAGAGCGGTTGGGAACTCGACAAATTGCTATCTTACATAGATGACAGTCACCATGATCGTATTTGAACTCACGTAGAATACCGGTGTACTCAACCTTTGGGCAGTCGTCTGAGATTTTTGGAAGTGGAACCCGGTGACGAGTGTACACATTCACAAGTTCCCACTCACAGTTGTACCCAATATAAACAACCCAATCTCCATTTGCGCCTACTCAAGCTTTGCCCTCAAGCGATGGCATCTTAACATCATACGTATCATTATCAAGTGGCATCAACTTTCACAAGGCGAGGCTTCCCTCGTCCCCGCGCCAGTCAGCAGGGTCACGGAGAAGAAGATAGGGGAGATCAAACCGCTCCTAGACCCTTGGGTTCCTTGTAATGATGTTATTAGTTGAGTCGAGAATGGTCTTGAACGAACCTGCCATGCTAGCCGAGGTGATGACGTCGCATCGATCAATGAGTTCCTCCACCACGTCATCTTTCAGATTGGGGCAAGAATAACGGGGTCGTTTCCGGCCTGTTCCCTCCATGGAGAAGATGATCGAACAATGGCAGAAGGAAGGGTGAAGGCAAATGGAGGGAGGAAGAGCGTGTGACAGCAGTTCCAAATCGAGAGGGAAAGGCGAAGAGGCGGTGGATGGTTGCCACGGTACACGAAGAGGCACCTCGGGAGCAAACGGTTGCCATAGAGGTCACACACTGACGACAAGGGCCGAGTGAACCGCATATGTATATCGCACACACCTTGATCCAGCTGACCATTTCTTTTGTGTTGCCTAATCACAAACAGTTCATCCGAGTGAACCATATGTTGTATATCGCACACACCTTCATCTGGTTGCCCGTTTCTTTTGTGTTGCCTAATCACAAACAGTTCATCCGAGTGAACCGTATGCTGTGTATCGCACACGCCTTCATCTGGCTGCCCGTTTCTTTTGTTCCTCCTCATCGCAAACAGTTAATTGAACTGAACTATATGCCCTTCATCGCACACACAACTAAAATCTGAACCGTGTTTGATGCATCCGTCATCGCAAACATTTTATACATTTTTGACGGTTTTCATACACCACCGTTTGTGATTATTGCATCGCACACAGTTTCTTGAAGGGTCTCTGATCGTAGTGTCGCGTTAGCAGCATCCTGCAGTAGTGTACCTAAAGAGGACTAAGGACATGTTTCTCGTTTATGGAGGTGATGAAGAGCTCATCGTAAAGGGTTACGTCGATGCTAGTTTTGATACTTATCCAGATGACTCGAAGTCAAACCGGATACATATTTATTTTGATGGTGGAGCAGTAAGTTGGTGCAGTTCCAAGCAGAGCGTCATCGTGGGATCTACATGTGAAGCAGAATATATAGCTGCTTCGAAAGCCGTGCAAGAAGGAGTCTAGGTGAATGAGTTCATATCCGACCTAGGGGCGATACCTAGTGCATCGGATCCAATGACTATCTTTTGTGACAACACTGGTGCCATTGCCATTGCCAAGGAGCCTTGGTTTCACAAGAAGACCAAGCACATCAAACGTCACCTAACTCCATTCATAATTACATCAAGGATGGAGACATAGAACTTTGCAAAGTACATACAAATCTGAATTTTGCATACCCGTTGGCTAAACCTCTTCCACGACGAAAACATGATCAGCACCAAGAGTCCATGGGTGTGAGATTCATAACTATGTAAACTAGATTATTGACTCTAGTGCAGGTGGGAGACTGTTGGAAATATGCCCTAGAGGCAATAATAAATTGGTCATTATCGTATTTCCCGTTCATGATAAATGTTTATTACTAATGCTAGATTTGTATTGACCGGAAACTTAGATACATGTGTGAATACATAAACTACATCGTGTCCCTAGTAAGACTCTACTGGACTAGCTCGTTGATTAAAGATGGTTATGGTTTCCTAAACATAGACATGAGTTCTCATTTGATAACAAGATCACATCATTAGGAGAATGGTGTGATGGACAAGACCCAACTGTAAGCTTAGCATCAAATCGTTTAGTCATTTGCTATAGCTTCTTCATGTAAAGTATGTGTTCCTTCGGCGATGAGATCATGCTACTCATGGATACTGGAGGAATACCTTGTGTGCTATCAAATGTCGCTTTGTACTGGGTGATCATAAAGGTGCTCTACAAGTATCTCCGAAGGTGTCTGTTGGGTTGCATGGATCGAGACTGGGATTTTTCGCTCCGTGTGACAGAGAGATATCTCTAGGCCCTCTCGGTAATACAACATCATAAGAAGCTTGATGTGACTAATGAGTTTAGTAATGGGATCTTTTATTGCAGAACGAGTAAAGAGACTTGCCGGTAACAAGATTAAAATAGGTATGGAGATACTGGCGACCGAATCTCGGGCAAGTAACATATCGCCGGACAAAGGGAATTGCATACGGGATTGCCTGAATCCTTGACATCATGGTCCAACCGATAAAATCTGCATTGAATATGTAGGAATCAATATGGGTAGCCAGGTGCCACTATTGGTTATTGACCGGAGAGGAGCCTCAGTCATGTCTGCATGATTCTCGAACCCGTAGGGTCGCATGCTTAACATTTGATAGCGCTAGGGTAGTTTTGGGATATTAATAGTGGAAAGTACGAAGGTTGTTGAGAATCCCGGATAGGATCCGCGACATCATGAGGAGCTTCGAAATGGTCCAGAGGTAAAGATTTATATATGGAAAGTTGTTGTTGGGGTTCTGGGAAAAAGTCCGAGTTTTTCGGTATTGTACTAGGAAGCCACCAGAAGGTTCCAGAGGGTTCCAGAGGGGTCCGGAAGTCCTCGGAGGGTTCCACCATGTCCCATATAGTAGCATGGTTTGTAGGGGGTGCCCTGGCCTTGATGGGCCAGGGGCACCAGGCCCTACAAGGCCCATGCGCCTGGGGAGGGGAAACCCTAAGGGGGAGGGCCTCCACTTGGCTTGGAGGGCACCCCTCCCCCCTTGGCCGCCGTCCTCCTGCCTTGGGAGGGAGGCTAGGGCTGCCACACCCTCCCTAACCCCTATATATAGTGGGAAGGCACAGCGGGCAGCCAACACGTCCGCGCTTGCCCCGTCTCCCTCCTGTTACTCCTCCTCCATGTTCCGTGAGTGCTTGGCGAAGCCCTGCCAGAATTCCGCTGCCACCACCACCACCACACCATCATGTTGGTTCAGATCTCATCTACCTCCTCTCCCTCTCTTGTTGGATAAAGAAGGTGATGACGCCGTCGAGCCATATGTGTGCTAAACTCGGAGGTGCCGTCTGTTCGGCACTAGATCGGATCGGATCATGATTGGATCGCGACGAGTACGACTACATCAACCGTGTTACAACGCTAACGCTTTCGGTCTACAAGGGTATGTAGACACACTCCCCTCTCATTGCTATATATCTCCTAGATTGGATCTTGGGTGTTTCGTAGGATTTTTTTTATTTTCATGCTTCATTTCCCCATCACCCAAATCCCTGAGCTCATTGCCTCTGTCCGCACCGGTTGTCACTGCGAGCTAGCAAAATACAAGATGCCTCTCTTGTCCTCTCCACCTTGCCATCACTTTTCGCCTCCTCGTTGCACACCACTGAGTTTCCTCGCTGTCGACCAAGAGCTCTGCCTAATTGGGATTATCTCATGGAGAACCAAGTAAGAGAAATCAATCTTCATCCATATGTCTTAGAGTTCGCTGATACGTCTACAATGTATCGATAATGTATGAAGTATTCATGCCATGTTTATTATAGTTTTGTATGATTTTGCTGCACTTTTATATGGCTTTTATATGATTTTTATGGACTAACATATTGACCCAGTGCCCAGTGTCAGTTGCTATTTTTTTGCATGTTTTTTGTTTTCCAGAAAATCCATATCAAATGAGTCCAAATGCAGCAAAACTTTTTGAGGATTTTTTGGAACAAAAGAGACCCTAAAGCTTCATGGGAGGACCAGAAGAGCCACGAGGTGGCCACTACCCATCAGGGCGTGCCAGGGGCCAAAGTGGTGGGCTGGTGGGTAGTGGCCACCGCGTGGCCCATCTTAGCGTGAAACCGACGCCAAAAAATCCTATAAATAAACAAACCACTAGAAATAACCCTAGAACTTCGACTCTGTTGCCACAAGCCTTTGTACCCCACGATCCAATCTAGAGCCCTTTTTCGGCACTCTACCGAAGGGGGAAATCATCACCGGAGGCCATCTTCATCATCCCGACAGTCTCCATGATGAGGAGGGAGTAGTTCACCCTCGGGGCTGAGGGTTTGTACTAGTAGCTATGTGTTTGATATCTCTCTCGTGTTCTTGATTTGGCACGGTCTTGATGTATCGGGAGCTTTGTTAATAAAGTTGGATCATATGGTGTTTCCCCCTCTCTATCTTGTTGTGATGAATTGAGTTTTACCTTTGAGATTTCATTATTATCGGATTGAATACTTTTATGGACACTTGATGTATGTTTTGGCACTCAACTCGCGGATTCCTGAGGTGACATTAGGGTAATCTATGCATAGGGGTTGATGCACGTTTTCGTCTTTGTTTCTCCGGTAGAAATCTTGGGGCACTCTTTGAAGTTCTTTGTGTTGGATTGAGTATTATGAATCCGAAGTTGTTTGATGCATATCATATAATCAACTCACGGATACTCATGGTGACATTGGAGTATCTAGGTGACATTAGAGTTGGTTGATGTGTATCGTATGGTGTTATTTTAGTACGAACTCTTGGGCTGTTTGTGACACTTATAGGAATAGCTCGATAGATCGATCGAAAAGGATAACTTTGAGGTGGTTTTGTACCCTGCAAATAATTTCATCTTATGTTCTCTGCTAGATAAGAACTTTGCGCACGTTGAGGGATTGCCATCTGATCTAATTATGTTAGCATTGTTGAGGGATTGCACAAGCGAAAGTATGAACCCTAGGCCTTATTTTCAAGCATTGCAATACCTTTTGTGCTCACTTTTGTTACTTGTTACCTTGCTATTTTTTTGTTACTATTACAAAAATCAATATCTACCATCATTACTACACTTGTATTACCATCTCTTCGCCGAACTAGTGCACCTATACAATTTACCATTGTATTTGGTGTGTTGGGAACACAAAAGACTTTTTGTTATTTTTTTGTTCGGTTGTTCGAGAGAGACCATCTTCATCCTATGCCTCGCATGGATTGATAAACCTTAGGTCATCCACTTCAGGGAAATTTGCTACTGTCCTACAAAACTCTGCGCTTGGAGGCCCAACACGAGTCTACAAGAACAAGTTGTGTAGTAGACATCAAGATCTTTTCTAGCGCCGTTGCCGGGGAAGTGAGTGCTTGAGGGTATATCTTCAGATCTTGCAATTGAATCTTTTAGTTTCTTGTTTTATCACTAGTTTGGTTTATAAAAAAACCACACAAAATGGAATTGAGGTTGCCTCATACTATTCATCTTTATCACGTCTTTCTTGAAAATGATGGATCAAAAAATTGTGCTCAATTGATAGAAGAAGAATTCAATAAAATGTTCGGCATAAAATCTTTGAATGATGAGCATGATTGCAATGTTGCTAGTATGAATTCTTTGAATGTCCATGATGCTATTGATATGCAAAACCACAAGCTTGGGGATGCTATATTTGATGAATATGATATTTTTTGTCCCCCAAGTTTCGATGAGAAAAATTATTATGATGATAGCATGCCTCCTATTTATGATGACTATATTGATGAAAGTGGGTTTGGAAGAGTATTTACTTTATGTAATAATGTTCCCACTATTTTGGAGGGTGTTGAATCTTATGATAAAAGTGGATTTCGAGAGGTCATGGCTTTATTTAATGATGAATCCACTATTTTGGAAGAGGTTTCAATTGACATTGATAAAAGAGTTGCTTTTATGATGATTATGGTGATGACATGTACGATATAAAGAATAATGATAACCATGAAACTTGTCATCCTGATTTTTTATTTTCAATTGAACTATGCCAATCAAGTATCACATGATAGTTATTTTGTTGAGTTTGCTCCCACTATTATGAATGAAAGAAATTTGCTTATGTGGAGAGTAATAAAAATTATATGCTTGTAGATCATGAAAAGAATGATTTGTGTGATAGCTATATTGTTGAATTTCTTCATGATGCTACTGCAAATTATTATGAGAGAGGAACATATGGTTGTAGGTATTGCGATAATCTCAAGTTTCCTGTCTATGTGTTGAAAGTTTTGAAGTATTGCTTGTTTTGCTTTCCTATGCTAGATGATTCTTGCTCCCAAAAATTATTTGCTCACAAAATCCCTATGCATAGGAAGTGGGTTAGACTTAAATTTGCTAGTCATATGCTTCATGATGCTCCCATTATGTTTCAATTCTATACTTTTATGTGAGCATCATTGAAATCATCATGCCTAGCTAAAAAGGCATTAAAGAAAAGAGCTTGTTGAGAGACAACCCAATACTTATACCTACTGTTTTGTGTGTTCGCATGATTAAGCTACTGTAGTAATCATGTTTTATAGATTTTGTTTCAATAAAGTGCCAAGTAAAGCTTTTGGGATAGTGTGGATGATAGTTGACTTGATTCTGTGCAAAAACAAAAACTTTTGCGCCCAGTAACAGAATTGTTAAAAATGAGTTGAGCTTCAAAAAATTCTGAAGTTTTTGCAAATGATTGATATACAAATATCCTACATTGTCCTAATTTTTTAGAATTTTTGGAGTTACAGAAGTATAGTCATTATTCAGATCTTTACAGACTGTTCTGTTTTTGACAGATTCTGTTTGCAATGCATAGTTGCTTGTTTTTTATGGTTTCTATGGCTTATATTGCTTAATATAAATTGTGGAAATGATAAGGTACAGTAGGCATTGCGTAAGAAAATTATGAATCTTATCTTTTACAGTACCAAAATAATGATTTGCTTTATTATACTAACCTATCTCACGAAGTTCCGTTAAGTATTGCGTGATTGAATTTTTCAAGTTTTGGGTGAGATGTTGATATGAGGAGAATAAGGATGGACAAGACCCTAATCTTGGGGATGCCCAAGGCACCCCAAGGTAATATTCAAGAAAGATCCAAGCAACTAAGCTTGGGGATGCCCCGGAAGGCATCCCCTCTTTCATCTCCAACATTATCGGTAACCTTACTTGGGGCTATATTTTTATTCGTCACACGATATGTTTTTTGCTTGGAGCATCATTTTATTTTATTAGGATTTGCTTGTTGTTACAATAATGTTTTGCATCTTAAGTATAGCCTTTACCATGCTTATTTTGCAAGTCTATATGTTGTTGTTTGAAAACAGATATGATTTGAATATTTGTGAATAGTATGAACATGATAAAATCCTAAAAAATTAGACAGTGAGATATGATAAATTTTCTACAGTGTGGTAATTTTTCAGAATTTTTGGAGTTAGGGAAGTATGAATATTATTGCACTCTTTACAAACTGTCCTATTTAGACAGATTGTTGTTATGTTTGCTTGTTTAATGATTCTATTTGAGGATGGGAGTATTAAATATGCAGAGGCATTTAGTATGAATGTTAAATTACAATTTTAGTGATTTGCTACATTAGAGAATGATAAGGTTTTGCATTGATTTATACTAACTTATCTCACGAGTTCTTGTTGAGTTTTGTGTGGATGAAGTTTTTGAGATTTAGGGAAACAGTGATATAAAAGGAATTAAGGAGACACAAAAGCTCAAGCTTGGGGATGCCCAAGGCATCCCAAGATAACATTTCAAGAAGTCTCAAGCATCTAAGCTTGGGGATTCCCCGGTAGGCATCCCACCTTTCTTCATCAACAATTATCGGTTAGTATCAGTTGAGCCTAAGTTTTTGCTTCTTCACATGATATGTGCTATTCTTGGAATGTCATTTTATTTTTTTATATTTGATGTTTGAATAAGATACTTAAGATCTGAAAGTTTTTAAATGAGAGGGAATCCTCACATAGCTACCCATTTACTTAACTACTCGCTTGATCTTCACTTATATCTTTTCGGAGTAGTTTGTCATTTACTCTTGTGCTTCACTTATATCCTATGAGTAAATTGTTGAATGAATTGAATATCATGAAGTTGAAATTATATGTTCATACCATGCCTAGTAGTAGCTTCACATTGGGTTTACAAAGTGAAATCTATTGAAACTTGACAATCACAATATTGGTCATACAAGCAATTCATGAATGATTAGTATAAGGAAGAGAACTTTCACATATAAATATATTATGTTGGACATCTTCTATGATTGTGAATACCCATTAATTATTTTCAAACTTGAGCAAATTAGTTGAAGTTGGACAAGGAAGACAACATAATGAGTTATGGTTGTGTATATTTGCATAGAAGTTATATTGTTATGGATCCTCCAACATGTGGTGTTTGCTTAGGATCTTTTGCTAGAAAAAAAATTGTACTAAGTAGAGACACTACTTGTGCATCCAAAAACCCTTAAAACCAGTTTCTTGCCATGAGTGTCCACCATACCTACCTATGGATTGAATAAGATCCTTTAAGTAAGTTGTCATCGGTGCATAAAGCAATAAAAATTGCTCCTAAATATGTTTGGTATTTTATTGTAAGGGAAAATAAGCGTTGTACAAACTTGTGATGGCAAAGTAATAAAAGTGGCGGACTACATAATAAAGGTTGCTATCATAAGGGGAAATATAACATGGCGTTCCTTTGCATTAAGAGATTGCCATCCAAAAATAAAAAGTGCATGCCAACCTCTGCTTACCTCTGCGAAGGGCCTATCTTTTACTTTTCAGTATTTACTTTATGCAAGAGTCAATAGTATGCATTCTCATTTCAACCTCAACTATTCTCTAGTTGGGAAGCAACGTGTGGTGGGGAAAGATCTAGGCACATAT
This sequence comes from Triticum aestivum, assembly GCF_018294505.1. Lineage (NCBI taxonomy): Eukaryota > Viridiplantae > Streptophyta > Magnoliopsida > Poales > Poaceae > Triticum > Triticum aestivum. The sequence goes on along the minus strand of NC_057808.1, from coordinate 312,168,460 downwards.
GGCCAATCAAATATATTTGATCATGATTTATTATTGTTGACAATTATCTCTATGATAAATGAGTTGGGAGGCGAAACATTAAGCCCCTATCTTTCTCTGTGTTTGATGGATGCCATTTGTTCTAAAAATATGCTTTGAGTACTATTAATCATAGAAGACTATATGATGATTGAGTATGTGGAGCTCTTACTTAGACTTTGTTGAGAATAAGTTGAATTGCAATTGTTTGATGACTAAGAACATAGGTTGTTAAGTTTCAAGACAATGCATTGTTTGAACCATAACATGTGAATCGATTGCTACTTTATCATGATGAGTTTTACGAGAAAGAGTTGTTATGATGCTAGAAAAAGTGATTGAAATTATCATTGATCAAACTTATACACTATGCTAGCATTCACACTTCATAAATTATTTCTTTTATCATTTACTTACTCGAGGACAAGCAGGAACTAAGCCTGGGGATGCTGATACGTCTCCAACGTATCTATAATGTATGAAGTATTCATGCCATGTTTATTGTTGTTTTGTATGATTTTGGTGCACTTTTATATGGCTTTTATATGATTATAATGGAATAACATTTTGACCTAGTGCCCAGTGCCAGTTGTTGTTTTCTGCTTGTTTTTGGTTTTCCAGAAAATCCATATCAAATGAAGACCAAATGCAGCGAAACTTTTTCACGATTTTTTTGGAACAAAAGCGACCCCCGAAGCTTCGTGGAAGGACCAGAAGATGCACGAGGTGGCCACTACCCATCAGGCCATGCCAAGGGCCAAATTGGTGAGCTGGCGGGTAGTGGGCACCACATGGCCCATCTCAGCATGAAACCGACGCCAAAAAATCCTATAAATAGAGAAACCACCACAAATAACCCTAGAACTTCGACTCCGCCGCCGCAAGCCTTTGTACCTCCACGATCCAATTGCGAGCCCTTTTTTGGCACTCTACCGGAGGGGGAAATCATCACCGGAGGCCATCTTAATCATCCTGGCGGTCTCCATGATGAGGAGGGAGTAGTTCACCCTCAGGGCTGAGGGTTTGTACTAGTAGCTATGTGTTTGATCTCTCTCTCTCTCTCTCTGTCTCTCTCTCGTGTTCTTGGTTTGACATGATCTTGATGTATCGGGAGCTTTGTTAATATAGTTGGATCATACGGTGTTTTCCCCTCTCTATCTTGTTGTGATGAATTGAGTTTTACCTTTGAGATTTCATTATTATCGGATTGAATACTTTTATGGACACTTGATGTATGTTTTGACACTCAACTCATGGATTCCCGGGGTGACATTGGGGTAATCTATGCATAGGGGTTGATGCACGTTTTCATCTTTTTTTTCTCTGATAGAAATCTTGGGGCACTCTTTGAAGTTCTTTGTGTTGGATTGAGTATTATGAATCTGAAGTTGTTTGATGCATATCGTATAATCAACTCACGGATACTTGTGGTGACATTGGACTATCTAGGTTTCATTAGAGTTGGTTGATGTGTATCATATGGTGTTATTTTAGTACGAACTCTTGAGCTGTTTGTGACACTTATAGGAATAGCTCGATAGATCGATCGGAAAGGATAACTTTGAGGTGGTTTCATACCCTACAAACAATTTCATCTTATGTTCTCCGCTAGATAAGAACTTTGGAGTGATTCTTTGTTGCACGTTGAGGGATTGCCATATGATCTAATTATGTTAACATTATTGTGAGATTGCACTAGCAAAAGTATGAACCCTAGGCCTTATTTTCAAGCATTGCAATACCGTTTGTGCTCACTTTCGTTAGTTGTCACCTTGCTGTTTTTTATTGTTACTATTACAAAAATCAATATCTACCATCATTACTACACTTGTATCACCATCTCTCCGCCGATGCACCTATACAATTTACCATTGTATTTGGTGTGTTGGGGACACAAGAGACTTTTTGTTATTTGGTTGCAGGGTTGTTTAAGACAGACCATCTTCATCCTACGTCTCCCACGGATTGATAAACCTTAGGTCATCCACTTGAGGGAAATTTGCTACTGTCCTACAAAACGCTACGCTTGGAGGCCCAACACGAGTCTACAAGAACAAGTTGTGTAGTAGACATCATTCGCGGTCCATCTGTCGTTATGTGTTCATTTTTTTTATTCAGTACCGATTTGAGGATTTTTACTAGTGCCCAAAGTGCAAGGACACAAAAGGTTTGTATGGCCTCGTCCAGATGATGGAGTGGTTCAATATCACCCTACCGGCGTACATCTATTGACGCATGGTATACACCCCTCAGACCCGGTTAGGGTTCTTCAACAAGCCATGGACTAATTTTCCTATTCTGTACTAATCTAGATGTAATGCAATTGATGCGAAATTGAATATCTGATGATTTTGTTGAGTGATGCATAGTTCTACTTTAGTACAACTTGGGAATATTGACCACTTTACAAACATATTATTGCTAAATTTGGATAAAAGGTAATTTATTTCTATGTATTAGACAGTTTATTGTTGTATCGTTCTTTCAATATCACTCATACTTGCATTACAAGATAAAGTTGCAAAAATTGTTGCTAATTTTCCATTCACATTGCATACAAACTATTACAAGACTATTTATTTCCATATGATAAATAATGCTCATATTTGGTTAACACATTATGTGTTTATGTATTTCTGTCCTTTCAATAACATATATTATCCATTAATAGTAATTAAAAAATATATCATGCCTTACTATTTCCAGCAATACATCCCTTACTTTAGAAGAACACATGTACAAGAGAAGTTTGGCCTTTACTTAAATGAAGATTCCATTAAGATCACATTGCAGACAAACCATGGATATAGGTTGAAAGCTTGTCTAAAAATAATGAAGAAGGTCACTCTTATTTTCTAGGGGTATTTGGAGAGAATTTTCTACGCGTTACAAACTAAAAGTTGGACTAATGTGTTACTGGATATAACACAACCTGGTCTTGTCATCCATGTGGCCTTTCCTGAAGAGATCTTGCGGTGGGGTCATCATAATTAGTTTTTTTTCAAACTCTTGCATGACTATCACTTAGTAGCAACATTTCCTTTTCTGATTATGCTCCTATATGCTTCTAATTACTATAAAGTATTTCCAAGCATGGTTAGTTAGACATGTAGTTAGGGATATAAATGTCACCCGTCTTTCCAAATTTGACTGGCAAGACTTGGAGCATGTCCTACGGTTTGTTGATAGTCGGTGCTCCCTTACTGTGTGTTTCAAAGCTGGAGGCATAATGGGATTATGTGTGCCACTGGTACGTAGAAATTCTTTTATGTTATGTATGCTATTCATAAACCCTTGCCTTCAACAGTGTAAAATTGGTTTATTCAAATAGATATTGTCGCCTAGCATTACTCCTGAAGTGATTCCCCATTCTGGCCCAATCACACTAGCTACTGGTAAGAACATGAAAGTGATTTCAAGGTACTACCTTAACCATTGAGGTAGAAGCATTCCCATTGATGGGTGGGGTGTCCTGGCAATTTGTCCATATTTGCAAATTGGAGACAATGTTATACTCATGTTTATGAAGGCGCCAAAGGGCTTTTCCTGTTCATTGACGGCTTTCATGATCAAGCTGCTTGATATTTGTGTTTGTTGGCATTTCCTTTGTGTACTAGTGAATTAATGAGTGTAAGAAATACACTCACCAACCCTCCCAAAGCCTAAACTTTATTTGATAATGAACTATGTGTGTTTTATAACACAAAATTTGTTTTAAAAAAGTGTACCACACGCAGGTATTGGATTAATCTTGTGCGATATGCCAACCACACGTCAGCATCTGTCGGTTTGCGTGTGAGAAGGCCTTTGACCGCCCTCCATTATCAACCATCATGGTACTCTGCACTAGAGGCATGTAGCAGGGCTAACTGCAACAACCTTTGCCCTCAGGTCGCCCCTCGCCGCTCCAACTGAACCAGTGAGCGGTGGCCTATACGATTGTCGCCCTTCCATCTCTTTCCCCATCCTCCATTCGACGCCTCCCATTCCCATCATCTCCAATCCACCACTGCCTCTTCGATAATGGTGAACCCAGAGCCCCCCTTGTGTTTAGTTTTGGTGAGAGGATGAGGAGGACAAGGAGCCAAATCATCTTGAACCCTTCTAGGGAGAGATGAACAAGCAAAATATTTTTATTTTATTTTTTGATCCCCTTTTTTTCCTGAAAAGCCCAAAAGGGCAGCAGAAAACAATAACAAAAGCTTGGCATTGAATTAATAGGTTAGGCAATAAAAAGGATAAAAATTGGTGCCAAAACTAGGCACTTATGGTATAAATATAGCATGAACAAGAAAAAATTATAGATACATTTTGGATGTATCAGGAAACCCTATGCGGAACCTGGTAGGACTCCACCTATGGGTCAGCCGACCCTCTACCTCCTAACCACCTATAAACATAGGGCTGGAGTGCACGAGGAGAATACACCAAGGCCTTCAATGAACCCCTCCTCGTGGTGAAGTCATATCCTCATTTATAGTTGCATCTCTCTCTAGATTAGATCTAGTTCTTCCCACTGCATTGTTGTTGGTCCATGGATTACCATAGTGTTGCTACTTTGGTACATGTGAATACCTTGGAGGCAACGTAACCTCAGACGCTGGACTAGATGGGTCATCATGAGGAGATCCTCTCGCGACTGGGAGGTATAACAAAGCTACAGGAGTTGAAGGACTGCATCGACATCATTAGCAATTCCACAATGATGACAGACTATCAAGGGTATGATCTCATTACATGCACCGCAATAGTGATCTTGGTTGATTTTTTTTTCATGGCACATTCCCCTACATGAAACCTGGATTGAATTCACACAAGGTAGTTACCCAGGTTTAGGCCGTCACGTTGGAGGTAAAATCCTAGTCTTGTTGTATTGTATTGATGGTAAACAACCTCGTATGAGAGCTATGATATGGTATACAATGGAGGGTCAGTAGGATTACATGGGCATATGTGAGATTATATATTCTATAATCTAACCCTCGCCTTACCTTATATAGGGGACATGGTCTAAGGCTTACATGATATCCAGGTCGGTAACACACAGGTGGGATCCTCCAAGATCCCTGAGATGCTTTCCTTGATAGCGAAGCTATGACGCGTCTTGGTGAAGCCATATGCCCGGTGACAGGCATGGGCCACGTCATGGCCTGATGAGCCAACTACCGGCTTGTCGGTGTACCCACGGTATATGGCCCATCAACACGGTTTATAATCATGGCTTATGTGGATAAAGTTGAACCCTTCCATAGTTTAAGTGCATCTAGTGCCCTCTTTGTGGTTCTGGAGTATTGGTGACAAAAGTGGTTAAGGCACTACTGTGTTTGTGAGATTACCATGAGGAAGTACCTGGAGATTTGGTTTCACCGTCGCAATGACCCCTAAAAATGTATGAAAACATTGAAGACTATGGTGTCCCTTAGTGAAGACTTAGCTTGAAGACTTGGAACGCAAAGACTTAGTCTTTTGTTAGTTATTTCTCTTCATACTTGAGTAATAGGGAACATTATACTATTAAGAGGGGTCAAGGTGATACAAGACAGTATTATGAAATGATGCTCAACCTAAACCTATTTCTTCTAGCGAAGACATGAGAGAAATCTCTTCATGTGGTAGAGTCAAATTTACTTCTTCCTCAAGTAAAGTTGTCGCATGTGTTTGAAATTTGACCGTTGGACACATGCCAGTTGTCCAATGAAGCAGCTCAAGCCCTTATTGGTCATTTCAACCTCAGGATTGCTCCGGCTATAAATAGCCACCTCCTTCCACCATTTGTTGGTGGCTGCTCCGAGTTAGTGCATGACAAGCGTAGTTTAGAGAAACCCATCTTTCAAAGCATTTGAGTGAGTCCTATTGAGGAAAGTACCCATATACTAAGAGCCAAAGTGATTGACCATCACTGAAGAATTTGTTCTAAGTGAACCGAAGACTTATTGCTTTTGAAGACCGTGATCTTCCAAACGGTTAGGAGTCAAGATCAGAGCCTCCAAGAGTCAATTGTGGAACGCCGATGAACGGGTATGTGAAGGTTTTGAAAGTCTACCTTGAAGACTTCGCACAAGTGATTGAGTGAGGTGTATGTGACCTTAGTTCTAGGAGAATAAGGCAAGGACTTGGTCTTCTGAGTTAAATCTCATCCTCTCCAACCAGACGTAAAGTTGTCACAATAACTTGAACTGGTCAGACAAATCCATTGTCTTCCCGAGCAATTGTCTTTGTTTCTTCACCTGTTTACTTTCTGTACTCATGTTGTGAAGTATTTGCTTCCTTCTCTTTCGGAAGACTTTCATATTAAGTTGTGCATGTTTTATTTTGTCTTTAGTTTGTAGTACTTTACCATATTTGTTTCCATGCATGCTTAGCTTAGTTTTCTTCGTGCAAGTATCTCTTCATACTGCTTAGTCTCTATTTATTTGAAAAATTGCTTCCTTCAAAGAATTTGTTAAAAATCTCCCATCCTCCCTCTGGTCGATAATACGCGCTTTGACATAGACATATGTTAAACCAAGCCTACAATTGGTTCCTAGAATGGCAAAACCTTTTGCTACAAAACACATAAGTATCTAGCAAAGACATCCCAAGAAATACTACTCCTTTCAAATGTATAATGCTCTTATGGGAACTTCCAAGATCCACTAATATTCCAACACATTTCTAAAAATGCCAACAGACTAAGGCACAAAATCCTTTTTTGGTTGGCTTTGCATGATAGAGTAAACACTAAAGCTCTACTCGAAAGAAAGGGTTTCCACATAAGTAGTTACAACTGCACCCTATGTGACCATAATATTAAGGAAACCTTGACAAATTGGGATTCAGATTTTGCTCTTACCTATCGGGATTTCTTAACCCCTAAAAACAAAGAGGAATTTCATTTTATGATGATGATGTTGGCACTTCTTAATCCGCAAATGCTCCTGAGAAGTTATCATCACCTATTACCTTGGATCTCATCACTCTTCACTACTAGGGAAAAGCCTAGCAGTAGCGCGGGTCTAAGGGCTATCAGTAGCGCGGAGAACCATGCTACTGATACGGCGCTACAGCTAACGTTTTGCAGTAGCGTGTTTTGACATGCGCTACTGCTATTCCTACTTAGCAGTAGCACTTTCCATACCAGCGCTACTGCTAAGTGCCTTAGCAGTAGCGTTTTCCTGTCCAACACTAAAGAGCGCTACTACTATATTTTCACATATCTTTTTTTTTGCTACATATTTCCGATGTTTTTGTATAGGTTTTATACAGTATTCTAATCATATCATAAACATGCAATATGTTCATCATATCATACACATAATAGTCTCATCATATCATCCAACACAAATCATGTCGTCACATCATAATCATGATATAGCTATACAAGTTACATGACATGTCTCATCATACATAATGTAGTACTTCTTGAGGCGCCGGTTCGTATCCCTCTCTCGCACTAGCGTGAACCTAAACTAACTATTTTCTGCTTCGGCTCTGCTATCAAACCATCCCTGGCTGTCGCTCAGAAACTGGTACACCTGGACCTGACACTCCGGCCACTCATCGTATACTCCTGGCGTAGCACTTCTTTGCCATCGATGATCTATGTACCTGCATCGTCACCTGAGTCGATAATATGCAACATATATAGTTGAGCAACAGAAAGAGACAGAGTTGGCAAAAATAGAAGCAACATATCATAAGCATAAATAACAAAGTTCATCGTACCCAAAATTCCCTAACTAGCGTGATCTTCCCTAGTTGAGGAGGACGGTTTAATTACATCACAAATAAAGTTTTGTCGTGCATAACTCAAAGTTTCGTCATAGAGAAAGTATGGACTAAACGGACACATTGTCTTATATCGTCAATCACTCCAACATGTCGTGTCATCCATCCAAGTCAGGGAGATAGTCCCCGAGCGCATCGAAAGGCTTCAGGTCGAGACGCTGAGCGGCTACGCGTGTTCGGACATCTTCCCGCGACATTTGCCCTTCTTCGTAGAACATCCCTATTTTTCGAGGACCTCCTTCATGATGATTTGGGCAAGTTCACGCTGGATGTGATAGAACTCAGCTCGGAGTCGATGATCCGGGATATCTCCTAGTTTCTTTGCCCATTGCAGAATATTGGCATCGCCGGATCTAGGTGACATGCGAGGTTCTGTTGATCCCGTCTGCACTCCAGCATGTGGTGGAGGACATAGAATCCATCACTAAGAGTACCACTCGGTTGTTGGACGCATCAGAAGTCGGTCTTATGGCCGAAGGCGGGCACGCAGTTCCTTGTCTTCTTGAGCGTGATCTCTCCATCTCGTAGGTCGTAGCTTAAGATAGCACTGCCAGAACAGACTTGATGTGGGTGTAATCCGTTTTTGTCATGTTCTTCGACGAGTCCAAGTAAAGAGCGTGGGAGAACCGGGGGTAAAGGATGATGAGGATGGCGCGCCCGTCGCTGCGCAAAATAAGTACACCTCAAATTAGCCTCCACACATGCAGATGAATGATTGAAACCGAAGGAGGATATCCGCTAATGACTTACATGGGATGATAAGGCACGAGAATCGTCTCCTTGTCCTTATTGCCGACCATGAAATTGATGATGTAGTTTCTCGCGTATTCACAGTGCTTTGGGCAAACTGCCAAGAAGCCCTCATGCATGAAGTATGGGTCAGCGACACACATATAAGGTATCTGCTCAATCCTGATGATGTAGTTCATGTACAAGGCAAAAAGGCGGACAAATGTAAAATCCAACTTTTTCAAGTGAAACATGCCGAAGATGTAATCGAATCGAAGGAACAACTTTTATGTGGGGAATGTGTCGACGTACAACCTTCGCTGCGGCACGTTAACCACGTAGAGTGGGTATTGCTACCTCTTGAGCACTGCGTTGGTTTTCCCTTGAAGAGGAAAGGGTGATGCAGCAAAGTAGCGTAAGTATTTCCCTCAGTTTTTGAGAACCAAGGTATCAATCCAGTAGGAGGCCACGCACGAGTCCCTCGCACCTACACAAACAAATAAATCCTCGCAACCAACGCGATAAGGGGTTGTCAATCCCTACACGGTCACTTACGAGAGTGAGATCTGATAGATATGATAAGATAATATTTTTGGTATTTTTATAATAAAGATGCAAAGTAAAGAAAACAAAATAAAAACGGCGCTAGAAATAGCTTGTTGTCGGGAGATTAATATGATGGAAAATAGACCCGGGGGCCATAGGTTTCACTAGTGGCTTCTCTCGAGAGCATAAGTATTTACGGTGGGTGAAAAAATTACTATTGAGCAATTGATAGAATTGAGCATAGTTATGAGAATATCTAGGTATGATCATGTATATAGGCATCACGTCCGAGACAAGTAGACCGACTCCTGCCTGCATCTACTACTATTACTCCACACATCGACCGCTATCCAGCATGCATCTAGAGTATTAAGTTCATAAGAACAGAGTAACGCTTTAAGCAAGATGACATGATGTAGAGGGATAAACTCATGCAATATGATATAAACCCCATCTTATTATCCTCGATGGCGACAATACAATACGTGCCTTGCTGCCCCTACTGTCACTGGGAAAGGACACCGCAAGATTGAACCCAAAGCTAAGCACTTCTCCCATTGCAAGAAAGATCAATCTAGTAGGCCAAACCAAACTGATAATTCAAAGAGACTTGCAAAGATAACCAATCATACATAAAAGAATTCAGAGAAGATTCAAATATTGTTCGTAGATAAACTTGATCATAAACCGACAATTCATCAGTCTCAACAAACACACCCCAAAAGAAGATTACATCGAATAGATCTCCACAAGAGAGGGGGAGAACATTGTATTGAGATCCAAAAAGAGAGAAGAAGCCATCTAGCTAATAACTATGGACCCGAAGGTCTGAGGTAAACTACTCACACATCATCGGAGAGGCTATGGTGTTGATGTAGAAGCCCTCCGTGATCGATGCCCCCTCCGACGGAGCTCCGGAACAGGCCCCAATATGGGATCTCACGGGTACAGAAGGTTGCGGCGGTGGAATTAGGTTTTTGGCTCCGTATCTGGTAGTTTGGGGGTACGTAGGTATATATAGGAGGAAGGAGTACGTCGGTGGAGCAACATGGGGCCCACGAGGGTGGAGGGCGCGCCCTGGGGGGTAGGTGCGCCCCCCTACCTCGTGCCCTCCTGGTTGATGTCTTGACGTAGGGTCCAAGTCCTCTGGATCACGTTCGTTCCAAAAATCACGTTCCCGAAGGTTTCATTCCGTTTGGACTCCGTTTGATATTCTTTTTCTGCGAAACTCTGAAATAGGCAAAAAAACAGCAATTCTGGGCTGGGCCTCGGTTAATAGGTTAGTCCCAAAAATAATATAAAAGTGTATAATAAAGCCCAATAATGTCCAAAACAGACTATAATATAGCATGGAGCAATAAAAAATTATAGATACGTTGGAGACGTATCAAGCATCCCCAAGCTTAATTCCTGCTCGTCCTCTCAAAATGATAAAAACAGAATTTTTGATGTGGAATGCTACTTGGCATAATTTCAATGTAATTCTTCTTAATTGTGGTATGAATATTCAGATCCGAAAGATTCAAGACAAAAGTTTAATATTGACATAAAAATAATAATACTTCAAGCATACTAACTAAGCAATTATGTCTTCTCAAAATAACATGGCCAAAGAAAGTTATCCCTACAAAATCATATAGTCTGGCTATGCTCTATCTTCACCACACAAAATATTTAAATCATGCACAACCCCGATGACAAGCCAAGCAATTGTTTCATACTTTTGACATTCTCAAACTTTTTCAATCTTCACGCAATACATGAGCGTGAGCCATGGACATAGCACTATATGTGGAATAGAATGGTGGTTGTGGAGAAGACAAAAAGGAGAAGATAGTCTCACATCAACTAGGCGTATCAACGGGCTATGGAGATGCCCATCAATAGATATCAATGTGAGTGAGTAGGGATTGCCATGCAACGGATGCACTAGAGCTATAAGTATATGAAAGCTCAACAAAAGAAACTAAGTGGGTGTGCATCCAACTCGCTTGCTCACGAAGACCTAGGGCATTTTGAGGAAGCCCATCATTGGAATATACAAGCCAAGTTCTATAATGAAAAATTCCCACTAGTATATGAAAGTGATATCATAGGAGACTCTCTATCATGAAGATCATGGTGCTACTTTGAAGCACAAGTGTGGTAAAAGGATAGTAACATTGTCCCTTCTCTCTTTTTCTCTCATTTTTTTATTTGGGCCTTTTTTTATGGCCTCTTTTTTTTCGTCCGGAGTCTCATCCCGACTTGTGGGGGAATCATAGTCTCCATCATCCTTTCCTCACTTGGGACAATGCTCTAAAAATGATGATCATCACACTTTATTTTCTTACAACTCAACAATTACAACTCAATACTTAGAACAAAATATGACTCTATGTGAATGCCTCCGGCGGTATACCGGGATATGCAATGAATCAAGAGTGACATGTATGAAAGAATTATGAACGGTGGCTTTGCCACAAATACAATGTCAACTACATGATCATGCAAAGCCATATGACAATGATGGAGCGTGTCATAGTAAACGGAACGGTGGTAAGTCGCATGGCAATATATCTCGGAATGGCTATGGAAATGCCATGATAGGTAGGTATGGTGGCTGTTTTGAGGAAGGTATATGGTGGGTGTATGATACCGGCGAAAAGTGCGCGGTATTAGAGAGGCTAGCAATGGTGGAAGGAAGAAAAGTGCGTATAATCCGTGGACTCAACATTAGTCATAAAGAACTCATATGCTTATTGCAAAAATCTACAAGTTATCAAAGCAAAGTATTACGCGCATGCTCCTAGGGGGATAGATTGGTAGGAAAAGACCATCGCTCGTCCCCGACCGCCACTCATAAGGAAGACAATCAATAAATAAATCATGCTCCGACTTCATCACATAACGGTTCACCATACGTGCATGCTACGGGAATCACAAACTTTAACACAAGTATTTCTCAAATTCAAAACTACTCAACTAGCATGACTCTAATATCACCATCTTCATATCTCAAAACAATTATCAAGCATCAAACTTCTCATAGTATTCAACACACTCATAAGAATTTTCTTTTTCTTTACTAATCTTGAATGCCTATTATTGTTAAAGCAAACTACCATGCTGTTTTGTAGGACTCTCAAAATAATCTAAGTGAAGCATGAGAGAACAATAGTTTCTATAAAACAAAACCACCACCGTGCTCTAAAAGATATAAGTGAAGCACTAGAGCAAAAACTATATAACTCAACAGATATAAGTGAAGCACATAGAGTATTCTAATAATTTCTGAATCATGTGTGTCTCTCTCAAAAGGTGTGTACAGCAAGGATGATTGTGGTAAACTAAAAAGCAAAGACTCAAATCATACAAGACGCTCCAAGCAAAACACATATCATGTGGTGAATAAAAATATAGCTCCAAGTAAAGTTACCGATGGAAGTAAACGAAAGAGGGGATGCCTTCCGGGGCATCCCCAAGCTTTGGCTTTTAGGTGTCCTTAGATTATCTTGGGGTGCCATGGGCATCCCCAAGCTTAGGCTCTTGCCACTCCTTGTTCCATAATCCATCAAATCTTTCACCCAAAACTTGAAAACTTCACAACACAAAACTCAGCAGAAAATCTCGTAAGCTCCGTTAGCGAAAGAAAACAAAAGACCACTTCAAGGTACTGTAATGAACTCATTATTTATTTATATTGGTGTTAAACCTACTGTATTCCAACTTCTCTATGGTTTATAAACTATTTTACTAGCCATAGATTCATCAAAATAAGCAAACAACACACGAAAAACAGAATCTGTCAAAAACAGAACAGTCTGTAGTAATCTGTAACTAACGCAAACTTCTGGAACTCCAAAAATTCAGCCAAAATAGGACGACCTAGAAATTTGTTTATTGATCAGCAGCAATTGGAATCAATATTTTATCACGTTCTGGTGATTTTTAACAATTATTTTCGTGAACAGAAAGTTTCTGCAATTTTCAGCAAGATCAAATAACTATCATCCAAGAAGATCCTATAGGTTTAACTTGGCACAAACACTAATTAAAACATAAAAACACATCTAACCAGAGGCTAGATCAAATATTTATTCCTAAACAGAAGCAAAAAGCAAAAAACTAAAAATAAAATTGGGTTGCCTCCCAACAAGCGCTATCGTTTAACGCCCCTAGCTAGGCATAAAAGCAAGGATAGATCTAGGTATTGCCATCTTTGGTAGGCAATCCATAAGTGGCTCTCATAATAGATTCATAAGGTAATTTTATTTTCTTTCTAGGGAACTGTTCCATGCCTTTCCTTAACGGAAATTGGAATCTAATATTCCCTTCCTTCATATCAATAATTGCACCAATCGTTCTAAGGAAAGGTCTACCAAGAATAATAGGACATGAAGGATTGCAATCTATGTCAAGAACAATAAAGTCTACGGGCACATAGTTCCTATTTGCAACAATAAGAACATCATTAATTCTTCCCATAGGTTTCTTAATAGTGGAATCCGCAAGGTGCAAGTTTAGAGAGCAATCATCAAAATCACGGAAACCTAGCAAATCGCACAAAGTTTTTGGAATCGTGGAAACACTAGCACCCAAATCACACAAAGCATAGCATTCATGATCTTTAATTTTAATTTTAATAGTAGGTTCCCATTCATCATAAAGTTTTCTAGGGATAGAAACTTCCAACTCAAGTTTTTCTTCATAAGATTGCATCAAAGCATCAACGATATGTTTGGTAAAGGCTTTATTTTGACTATAAGCATGAGGAGAATTTAGCACGGATTGCAACAAGGAAATACAATCTATTAAAGAGCAATTATCATAATTAAATTCCTTGAAATCCAAAATAGTGGGTTCATTATTATCTAATGTTTTGATCTCTTCAATCCCACTTTTATCAATTTTAGCATCAAGATCTAAAAACTCCGAATTTTTGGAACGCCTTCTAGGTAAAGGTGGATCATATTCAGTCCCATCATTATCAAGATTCATATTGCAAAACAAAGATTTAATAGGGGACACATCAATAACTTTTAGATCTTCATCTTTATTTTCATAGAGATTTGAAGAACACGCTTTCACAAAACAATCTTTCTTAGCACGCATCCTAGCGGTTCTTTCTTTGCACTCATCAATGGAAATTTTCATGGCTTTGAGAGACTCATTGATATCATGCTTAGGAGGAATAGATCTAAGTTTTAAAGAATCAACATCAAGAGAAATTCTATCAACGTTCCTAGCCAATTCCTCCACTTTAAGCAATTTTTCTTCAAGCAAAGCATTGAAATTCTTTTGCGAATTCATAAATTCCTTAACACTAGTCTCAAATTCAGAAGGCATCTTATTAAAGTTTCCATAAGAATTGTTGTAGGAATTACCATAATTATTAGAGGAATTACTAGGATAAGGCCTAGGATTAAAGTTTCCTCTATACGCGTTGTTACCAAAATTATTCCTACCAACAAAATTCACATCCATAGGTTCATTATTATTCTCAATCAAAGTAGACAAAGGCATATCATTAGGATCAGAAGAAACACTCTTAGTAGCAAATAATTTCATAAGTTCATCCATCTTTCCACTCAAAACATTAATTTCTTCTATCGCATGCACTTTTTTATTAGTAGATCTTTCAGTGTGCCATTGAGAATAATTAACCATAATATTATCTAGGAGTTTAGTAGCTTCTCCTAAAGTGATTTCCATAAAAGTGCCTCCCGCGGCCGAATCTAAAAGATTTCTAGAAGCAAAATTCAATCCGGCATAAATTTTTTGTATAATCATCCACAAATTCAAACCATGCGTAGGGCAATTACGTATCATTAATTTCATCCTCTCCCAAGCTTGTGCAACATGTTCATGATCAAGTTGCTTAAAATTCATAATATCGTTTCTAAGAGAGATGATCTTAGCGGGAGGAAAATACTTAGAGATAAAAGCATCTTTGCACTTATTCCAAGAATCAATACTATTTTTAGGCAAAGATGAAAACCAAGCTTTAGCACGATCTCTAAGCGAAAAAGGAAATAGCTTCAATTTAACAATACCATTGTCCAGATCTTTCTTCTTTTGCATATCACACAAATCAACGAAGCTATTTAGATGGGTAGCGGCATCTTCACTAGGAAGGCCAGCGAATTGATCTTTCATGACAAGATTCAACAAAGCAGCATTGATTTCACAAGATTCAGTATCGGTAAGAGGAGCAATCAGAGTGCTAAGGAAATCATTATTGTTGGTATTGGTAAAGTCACACAATTTGGTATTATCTTGAGCCATCGTGACAAGCAAGCAATCCAACACACGAGCAAACAAGAAGCAAGCGGAAAAAGGCGAATGGAAAAGAGAGAGGGAGAATAAAAAGGTAAGGGTGAAGTGGGGGAGAGGAAAACGAGAGGCAAATGGCAAATAATGTAATGCGGGAGATAAGGGTTTGTGATGGGTACTTGGTATGTTGACTTTTGCGTAGACTCCCCAGCAACAGCGCCAGAAATCCTTCTTGCTACCTCTTGAGCACTGCGTTGGTTTTCCCTTGAAGAGGAAAGGGTGATGCAGCAAAGTAGCGTAAGTATTTCCCTCAGTTTTTGAGAACCAAGGTATCAATCCAGTAGGAGGCCACGCACGAGTCCCTCGCACCTACACAAACAAATAAATCCTCGCAACCAACGCGATAAGGGGTTGTCAATCCCTACACGGTCACTTACGAGAGTGAGATCTGATAGATATGATAAGATAATATTTTTGGTATTTTTATGATAAAGATGCAAAGTAAAGAAAACAAAATAAAAACGGCGCTAGAAATAGCTTGTTGTCGGGAGATTAATATGATGGAAAATAGACCCGGGGGCCATAGGTTTCACTAGTGGCTTCTCTCAAGAGCATAAGTATTTACGGTGGGTGAACAAATTACTGTTGAGCAATTGACAGAATTGAGCATAGTTATGAGAATATCTAGGTATGATCATGTATATAGGCATCACGTCCGAGACAAGTAGACCGACTCCTGCCTGCATCTACTACTATTACTCCACACATCGACCGCTATCCAGCATGCATCTAGAGTATTAAGTTCATAAGAACAGAGTAACGCTTTAAGCAAGATGACATGATGTAGAGGGATAAACTCATGCAATATGATATAAACCCCATCTTGTTATCCTCGATGGCAACAATACAATACGTGCCTTGCTGCCCCTACTGTCACTGGGAAAGGACACCGCAAGATTGAACCCAAAGCTAAGCACTTCTCCCATTGCAAGAAAGATCAATCTAGTAGGCCAAACCAAACTGATAATTCGAAGAGACTTGCAAAGATAACCAATCATACATAAAAGAATTCAGAGAAGATTCAAATATTGTTCATAGATAAACTTGATCATAAACCCACAATTCATCGGTCTCAACAAACACACCGCAAAAGAAGATTACATCGAATAGATCTCCACAAGAGAGGGGGAGAACATTGTATTGAGATCCAAAAAGAGAGAAGAAGCCATCTAGCTAATAACTATGGACCCGAAGGTCTGAGGTAAACTACTCACACATCATCGGAGAGGCTATGGTGTTGATGTAGAAGCCCTCCGTGATCGATGCCCCCTCCGGCGGAGCTCCGGAACAGGCCCCAAGATGGGATCTCACGGGTACAGAAGGTTGCGGCGGTGGAATTAGGTTTTTGGCTCCGTATCTGGTAGTTTGGGGGTACGTAGGTATATATAGGAGGAAGGAGTACGTCGGTGGAGCAACAGGGGGCCCACGAGGGTGGAGGGCGCGCCCTGGGGGGTAGGCGCGCCCCCCTACCTCGTGCCCTCCTAGTTGATGTGTTGACGTAGGGTCCAAGTCCTCTGGATCACGTTCGTTCCGAAAATCACGTTCCCGAAGGTTTCATTCCGTTTGGACTCCGTTTGATATTCTTTTTCTGCGAAACTCTGAAATAGGCAAAAAAACTGCAATTCTGGGCTGGGCCTCCGGTTAATAGGTTAGTCCCAAAAATAATATAAAAGTGTATAATAAAGCCCAATAATGTCCAAAACATAATATAATATAGCATGAAGCAACAAAAATTATAGATACGTTGGAGACGTATCAGGTATCCTGGATTTTCCGAGGCGATCAGACTTTTCTCTCTCCGCAACACATCGTCATGAAGTCTCCTTAGATCGCCGTATATGGCCTCTACGCTGCCTTAGGTAGGATCGAATCACCGGGGATATGGTATTTTGCCGCACCTATGACAGGTATACGGTCTTCAACCCAAGGCTGCGGAGGCGGCTGGCTCATAGAAGCAGCTTTGTTGCCTTTCCTCGGTCTCTTCCTATGCTTCTTTGCTACTGGAAGTGAGCCTATAATTCGTTCATCCTCCGGCAATTCAGGCACCAACTCATCATGCTCAAATCCTGAGTACTCATACTGCTAAGCCATCAATCCTCCATCATCATAGGCGCCGGTATTGAGATACTGTAGAGGGTCATCGTCATCCTCGTCGATCGCATCTGCATTGCTTCTTCGACGGCGGCGACGTCATCAGCCACTAATGGAGCCTCTTCCTCACATTGTCTGCTATCACCCGACACGACTGAAAGTGCAACTATCCCGGGGTGGTTTTGGTAATTCCTAACAACATATAGCTCATTTAGCTAATGCTATTTCAAGATAAATATTTCAGGAAAGCTCAATGATTGGCATGGCATGGATTAGAAAGTGGACCCCTCAAAATGCTAACGACAAAAGGATTGGCTCAAGCTCAAAGCACAAGACTCTACATTTTTCATTTTAGTGATCCAAGATCACATTGAGTCCATAGGAAAAGCCAATACTATCAAGAGGGGTGAGGTGTTGCTTAATGAGTTTCTTGCTCAAAATGCTTAGTGATATGCTCCAAAAACCCTCAACTACTTTCTTATATCCACATACGTCTCAAACCAAAAGTCAAACTCGGCCCCACCAAAACTTTCTATCCGGCGCCACCAAGTTCACTTGGCATAGCCACTGCCAGAAACCCTA
>NC_057808.1:311248295-311250012 GCF_018294505.1 Triticum aestivum | reverse complement strand
GGGCGCGTGCGGCTCTCACGACGATGGCTTCTTTGCGGTAGCGCGTGTGCTCCCCTTCACATCTCCGACACCTCTCTCTCTCCCTCAGATCCAAACTCCCACGGCAGCGCACGCTTGTCAACGGTGCCTCCCTGTGCAGTGTGTGTCCGTTGGCGTGACAACCTTGGTGATACTCTTCTTTGATATGGGTGGACCGTAAAGGCATCGACCATGACTAGCACTGGTTAGTGCTCATTTTCCTCGGCAGTTGTCGGATGCGGCTCTTCTCCCGTGGTTGTGGCCCAGTCGGCAACTTGCTCCCCTCTGATCTGTAGTGCATTGGTAGTCTTCAAGGGTGTTTGGCTTGGCTGGGGATAAATCCTTACTCAGCCGTTGCTGATGCAAACAATAGCGATACTGTGGGCGACGTCTTCTCCTTGGAGGTGTTGTCTTCACATGGTCCACTCCACTCTATAGTTGCGCACAAGGGAAAACCCTAAGTCCGGTCCGCCAGGCCAGGCCGCGACAGCATTATGATGTCGTCCCCTCCGTGGAGAATTTTGCCTCGGTGCACATAGACTCAACCGGAGCAGAAGATGTACTTGGTTGCCTCGCCGGCCTCAACGACGAGGTTTGGGGCGGTGTGTTGCTCTAGTAGTGGTCACTATCGTGGGAATGAGACTTTGGGGCGCAATGTACTCCATTGCTAGCACCTCTCTGACGGCGTCTTCCTCGGGTACGGGTTATTCCCGCTATCCACTTGCCATTTCCTTGGCGTTGTTGGTGGATGGTGCGTTGATCCAGTTCGGCTCAATATCATGGACATGCTATGAGGTGTCCGGCTTTGGTTTTGACACGGCCTTCGTGCTCTATGTTATGTCTCTTTGTCATTTGTGGCTTGAGGTTTGTCAAGGCAAGTTTAGCTAGTTGCATGTTCGAAGGCTGAGCATCCCTTGTTTTGCTCGTTCCCACGACTTGTGTGATGCTCCTCCCCCCCTCTCCTCTAAGTTGTCGTTGGACTCTCCTACTATCAATAAAAAGAAACTCAATCTTTGCGCATTCGCCAAAAAAGAATGTAAGTCTATCATATATGGTAGTTTATATGCTTGGAACACTCTTGAACTTAGGAGAGTTTCCATGAAACTGTCAAGAGTCTTGATGGTCAGAAGCTGCAAGATCTAAAAGGAAAGACTCCATATGAGTTCATGTAGCAAAGGGCTCCTCTGATATGGTAGATGTGACGATTATGACTAGTCAAACCTACGTGCAAGATAATTTGGCTGATAACACGAAATCATAACCTTAAAGTTTTTTCTTTGAAAAAGTCCTCCGATCCAACAATACTAAGATCCCCAAGAGTAACAAAAAAATACAACTAGGTCCATGGACCACCTAGCAACGGCTACAAGTACTGGAGCAAGCTAAACACATGCATCCATCATCACTCTCCCTCAGCGGAGCCAAGTAAATTTTCTTGTAGCAAACAAATTTTCTGTAACGACCCCAAAAGACCAACGCACGAGGACAACACCCGTCACCGACGATGAGAAGCATAGACTGGAAGGGCCATACCTACAAACAAACAAACTAAAACGAGGGCCGGCCGAATACATACGGATCCACCATAGACGAACGTTGGCCAAATCCACTGCCGGCGACACACCTTCGCACAACCTTCATCGACGCACAACACAAGAGCATGGATAGGTTATACCTTCAAGACCAAAGAATCACTGGC
>NC_057808.1:311246451-311247986 GCF_018294505.1 Triticum aestivum | reverse complement strand
CTCTATGGTGCAATATTTAGGCATCATTCTTGATAATCCTTAAGATCCTTTTTTCTTCTTCTTCCGTATAAGAGACAATGCTGGTTTCTGTAATGGAAATGTCATGGAGAAAGACCTCTTAAAAAAAGTTACTGAATATACTATCAACTACTGTAGTAAAATTGATGTTGTTTTTGTTCACAGACAAAAGCATAGTTGATGTCGTGGGACTGGAAGCTAAATGCTCTCTGAGCTAGAGATAAGGGGGTCTCTCGTGAGCGTAAAACATTTGTAACCTAGCGTGTAAATGCAGCAAGCGAGAAACCCTGGCGGGTGGCCATTCACTCAACTGTGACGTTACGCGCGGAAAAGTGACCGCCGCGACGCGCGCTGCACCGTGCTCCGCTGGCCGTGCCATAAGTCCCGGCCGTCCAATTAAGCAGCAGCTAGGGATCATGTGGGCGCCGCATACAGGTGTCGAGCCTGCGGGCGCGGGCGTTAATGCTCCTGCTACGCCGGAGCGACCGTGATCATTGTGCACACACGCCGGCTGAGCTGCAGGCCATCGAGTACGCCCCGGTGAAACCATGGGTCCACCTGCATGTGCCATGCATGGTAGTGTAGCATATGCTAGGACGCTGTGGACGGGTGAATAGTAGGCCGTCATAAATCGAGGCTTCTCGTGGTACGACGCGATGGATCCATTTCTACTGTCTTGGCGTCATGAATCTGATCGATCTACCAAGGCCTCCAGGACATCCGGCCAGGGACGCCACCGGCTGCCGGACCCTGTGGAAGGGTAGTGACTAGTGGGTGTACGGTACGTCCTCTAGAACCGGCCGGACCCTGCATTTGGTGAGTATGTCCTCTGGCAAAACACAGGCAATACGGCATTCATGTTAGGCCAACTTCGATGCACGAACTAAACGGATGTTCGATTTGTTCGGATTTTATTCGTTTGAGTAGGGAAATGGACGGTGTCCGGCCATTTTTCTAAATGCATTGGACGTGCATCCAATGCGTGGACGCATCTCATTTATCCGCCTTAAATTTTTTGCAAATGAAATTAAACACCGCGGCCGTAGTTCATACTAGCTGCCATAGTTCATGCCGGTCAGAGCGCCAGCGGCCGTCATACATATGCCAGCCTGCAGAATGATCAACCCCGAGTTTTCATGCCGGCAACAAAGTCAGCGGCCGGCACACTTGCCAGCCTTCAAAATGAATAACCCCTAAGTTTTCTTGCCGGCAACAAAGGTAGCAGCGGGCACACTTGCCAGTCTTAAAAAAGAACGACCATAGTCCACGGCCGAGTCTTCCCTAGTTCATGCCGTCTTGGTCAAACAAGGTGCAACAAACCTGAAGCTCGGCGGCGAAGTCGGCAGCGGCTTTCTTCGATGCCGCAACGGTTCGCCGGGCCCTCCTCTTGGCCGATTCAATGTCGAGCCGCGTGACCTCCGCCGGCGTGAGCTCTGACCGTTCTTTCTTCCTCTTCTTTATCGCGGGGTGGGCGTTGGTGGCGGCCTGGTCGGCTGGTTTCTTCGGGGTGCCGGCCA
>NC_057808.1:311241017-311246140 GCF_018294505.1 Triticum aestivum | reverse complement strand
GGGGGGTTGGGAATGAGGGGGAAGTGGACGCTTTGTGTCCCCGACGGGCGGGTTAGGGGAGGACAAGGGTGCGCGTCCCGTCCGTCCGCACGTTGTCCATTTTGATGCAAACACTGCTTAAATTTGGACCAGAAATACGTCAGCGGCGGACAAAAAACGAATGTTCCCGTTTGCTCCTGCGCATTGAGCTGTGATTTGTGTCCGTTTAAGCTCAAACAGACATAACCGGATCATTTGGGTCGTGCGTTAGAGTTGGCTTTAGGTATGGCGTACGTCGAGGTTAACTGGGCGGTGGAAGCAATCGTAGTTAGCGGACAGAAGACAGAAGTGCTCCGCGCAAAGGGAAAAAAAGGAAAGAAAAAAAGCAGACTGGAAGCGAGTAATTCCATGTGAATTAGTTCGTCATTTACAGGGTTGCAACTGGTCCTAAGCACGAAAAGGCGTCAGGTGTAGCTAAGCTAGCTGGGTGTATCCATAGCGGTGTATCTGTAGTGGTGTATATCATCATGGTTGTACAGTTGAGAGCGTAACAGAAGACACGAGTTGGCCGTATATTTGTAGATTCAATACTTTCGGCGCGTTGTTTCTTCGCAAATGTAAATTTAAAATTGCCCTCTTGTATATGTCGTACGTGGTACTAGAAAAGAAAGTCCATGAAGGCCAGTCGAATATTCATGACTCTACTTGATTTGAATATCCATGAAGGATCCTACTCCACGAGCTCTGCTTACAATGCCCAGCTCAAAAACCTACCCAACAATGGAATGAAATCGTCCATTTGGAAGGTATGGGCCCCTGGCAAGACTAAAATCTTCACTTGGCTGATTCATTGGGACAGAGTGTGGTGTAACGACCGACTGCAACATCGATGATGGCCAAACCCATACTTCTGTCAGCTCTGCCTCAAAAACCTTGAGTCCTCCGTTCATCTCTTCTGAAACTGCCCATTCTCGCGAGCAGTCTGGGCAAAGGTGGCGGAATGGAAAGGATGTTCGTCGCTCGCCCCACCTCTGCATGATCGGCGATGCACACCCTCGGCAGTCAAGGCCATTGTGAATGCAACAAGAGCTGAAAACAGGAAGGGAGTGAAGACTATGATCATGGCTACCACTTGGGCAATTTGGATGGAAAGAAACAGCTGTACCTTCAGAACGAAGATCGCCGTTTTGAAGGATGTCAACGATGCCATCCGACGCATGATGGAGCATTGGCGGCTAGCCGGAGCAAAATCTATTGAGCCCCCTTTTGGGGATCTAGGTGTGAGATAGATTCCTAAGGTTTAGCTGGAAGCTGGAGGCCGAAGGCCCCCTTCTGTTGTATCTTTCCTTTTTTTTTCACCATGATCGCTTGATCAAACTCTGTTCCATATGCTCTCTTCTAAATCAATCAAAGCCAGCCAAGCTGGATCTTTCAAAAAAAAAAATTCCATGACCCTCCCGTTAAATTTCTGCCTCGCCTCCGCCTGGGACATCGCAGCTCACTACCACTCGTAGTGTTGTCCCCGGCTCCGACGAGGTCCTTGCTTGGCCTCCGGGTGGCTGATGCTCGTTGTTGCCGCTCCTCACATTGTCCTCACCTTCAGGCTTGTGCAAAGTGAAAATCAACTTAAGCGGGAAACAATGAAGACACGTAACGATCTAGCAAAACCACATTCTTTTTAGTGTTTAAGAAGTATATTCATTAGTAGGAAAAAGAGCATTATCAGCGGACCTCAGAAGCAGTTATGGGCTTATGGCAAGGTAATAAATTAACAAAGGTGGTTATTTTTGTCCTGGAGATGGGTGAAAATTTGAAACCTCCTCTAATATTTATTAGAGGCGGTTTTTACCAAAAAGTATTTGTAGAACCGCCTACGCTATTCTAGCTCCTATGTACTAGCTTTGTCCCCGTTCCTCACCCTATAGCCTCGCACCGCGGGATGTTAGATTTGGGATCGCCTAGCCTTTCCGTCATCGGCGTGTGGCTGGTGTAGCATGAAACCCGCACTGTCACCATGGTCGTCGCCGCACCTCGCGGTGCTGCCCCTCTCACTTTGTTGAGTTTGTGTCGCCGTTGTGCATAGCCGGGCCTTGTGCCTCAACATCGTTTCGAAGGACCAAAGTTAGGGCATCTCAGACGCATCCCCAGTTTCCCCCCATTTTCAAACGGGGTGGTGAGTGGCGGCCGTAAGCAGAGGAGTCTAAGGTTGAGGTGTGGGGTTTCTGTCCCCGAAAGTAGAACGATTGTTCTAAGGTAATTTTCATTAATAGTTTATATAGTTTTGTTGTGGTCTGATGGTTTGGCGTGTGGGGTTAACCAATCAGGAAGCGGAGGGGGTCCGGGGCGAGGGATAAGGGGTGTGTGCACGGAGAAAGTGCATGGGGAAGTGGAGGAGCCTGTGTAGCAAGCGTGTGGTCAAAGTTTTATGTACACCCGACGCCTTAGCTTCCCCACTCCTTCCACTTTCCCCACTCCTCCCACAACCCGTGCTTTTTTACGTTTCTCTCCCCTTCTCTCGTTTTCTGCTCCTCCTCGCATATTCTTCTCTCTTTGTGTTTCTTGTTGATAGTAGTTCCTGAGAGCATTTTTGAGGTAGGATTCTTTTATATTTGGTTGATTCTATCATTGTGCATTCCTTTCTTTTTATTATAAGTGGGAATCAGTTTTTTCCCTATGAATTCTGTTTGTTTCCTTATTGTTTTTGTCCATCATATCACCGTGATTCGCTTTCCGGAAGCATGAATCCCAACAAGACCCTCGGTGGCACTGAACTTTTTAAAGGTAATTCTATAATCTTCTGTGTTAGTTTGTACCATATAGGGCCTTTTTGATTTAGTGGAAAATAGATAAAAAATCATAATAGTAGAAAAAAATTCCACGGTGACAGTATTCATCCATTTGAAAATCACAGTATCCTTCAACCAAATGTCGCACCACTATATTTGCATATTTATGAAATTTTATCCTTAAGATTCATACATGCACTACTAGGGAAAACCCTAGTAGTAGCGCGGGTTTTGAGGCTAGCAGCAGCGCGGGCAACCGCGCTACTACTACGGCGCTACAGGTAACTGTTAGTAGTAGCGCGGTCCGCACCCGCACTACTACTGTTGACTATATCAGCAGCGCTTTTCTGGAATGCGCTACTATTAGTTAGCTGTAGCGATTTCCTAGCCCCTCGCTACTGCTATATCTTTCATCATTTCCCCCCGCTTCCTACCCCGTTTCGGTTTCAATAAACTGCAATTTCCAGATACTACTAGATATCAATTTCATAAAGCATTATAGGTACTAGGTAGTACTCCCTCTGTTCCAAATTACTCGTCGTGGTTTTAGTTCAAACCACGACGAGTAATTTGGAACAAAGGGAGTACTAGATAACAATTTCATGTATAGTCAACATGCATCCTCAAGCAGTACAAGGTCATATCGACGATGATCATCATATGTAGTTCTAGATGATATCGACGACGATCATCATATGTAGTTCTAGATGATATAGCCACACACACATATGTAGTTCTAGATTATATCGAAGATGATCATCATCCCCAAGCCTGGGCGGTGGGTGTTCCTGATAGTAATTTGGATGGCCTGTCCAACACGAAGATTCTTGCCGTCGAGGAATCTCTTCCACCCAACTGAGTTTAAGTGTGTGCGACCGTCCGTGTCCACGTGGTAAGTACAGGTTGTGACGGAGCCCCTTGCGGTAAGGCGTAGTCCAGCTGAGCCTTCTTCATCAGGCTCGATACCATAACTCACAGATAGGCTCTTTGCCAATTTCTGAATAAGAAAAACATATCAATTAATAAATAGCCTCGTAAATACTCTTGCAAATAGGTATATATGGATTATTTACACTATTAATAGTTCCCTAGATTCTACACTAATAAGCATGTGATCGAACTCTACACTAAAGCATATCATCGACTAGATTCCACACAACATATCATTGGACTCTACACTAAGCATATCATCGGATAATTTGCATTTGTAAGTATAACATACATTATCATGTCGATCGACCATGGTACTTGTCAGGCGGGTCACGAATGGCACCCCGACAAAGTCAGCACGTGGCGGAATTATGTCCCATAGGTTGCACACCTCCTCCTCGCTCAGCCTCATTCTTTGAGTTACGATGGCTTCATGAAGTGGGTCCTCATCATCTTCATCGAGTGGGTCCTCATTATCTTCATCGTCTTCGTCATCTTCATCATCTTCCACCAGGTTGATATAAATGACAGCCAGCTTGGGTCTTTCTGCTCTGAAGGAGAAGCTGATCAACTCACCACCAGTAAGACGCATGCGGGCGAGGAAATGGGCCCATCCATCTCCTCCAATCTGCGACATATTGCATCCTTTCTCGACCTCTATAGTGTACGGCCCCCCCAGGAGCCTCAAATGTCACAGTGTCTCCTGTCAGCTTGTTGAATTTCAACCTCACATTGCATGGGACGATCTGTGTAAAAAAACCAAAATGACACAATGCAGTAATGCCAACACTAAAAATAAAATAGTTGTTACATTTCATATAATTTCTTACCGCCGCATGACGAAAACTCGGCTGGAAGTAGATGCTGAACAGCTTGCCAGTTGCAAGGCTGTTGGCGCACCTTGACTTGCACAATCGACATGGTGGTGGTGGTGGTGGTGGTGGTGGTGGTGGCGCCATTTTCCTAAAGCAATATGAGCAAGGATTAACGATCCACTTCACAGGAAAGAAAAATAATTGTTAAATCAAAATGTTCTATAAATCAATAAATCAACTAGCCTATTAAATCAACTTGCCTACTAAATCAACTAAATCAAAATGTTCTATAAATCAACTAAATCAACTAGCCTATTAAATCAACTTGCCTACTAAATCAACTAAATCAAAATGTTCCATAAATCAACTAAATCTACTTGCCTACTAAATCAACTTGCCTACTAAATCAACTAAATCATATGAACTAAATCAAAATGTTGCATATGAACTAGCCTACTAAATCAAAATGTAGCAGGGAGGAGGGGTTATGGATGGAGGAGGGAGGAGGAAGAAGGAGGGGCGACGGGAGGAGGGAGGAGAGAGTAGGACGGAGGAGGAAGGGCGGAGCGAGGAGGGGCCGACAGGCGGCGAGTCGAGGGATGACGGAGGAGGA
>NC_057808.1:311210021-311240624 GCF_018294505.1 Triticum aestivum | reverse complement strand
GAGATGGAGTGAGTGTGAGTGTGAGTGTGGATCAGATACAGGAGAGCGTGGGGGTGTGAGATAGCTAGTTTTAGCAGTAGCGCTCTAAAGGTAAAGGCGCTACTGCTAAACTACCTAGCAGTAGCGCGCTCCGAATTAACGCGCTTCTGCTAGAACTAGCTTCGCGGCGGGGTCGTGGGAATTATAGCAGTAGCGCGGCTTAGAGGAGGTGCCCTACTGCTACGTATTTCAGCAGCGAGTACTGCTGGAGCGCGCTACTGCTACATTGCAGCACCTTAATTTAAAACTCGCTGCTGGTAAGATCCTGTGTATAAGCTTTTCCCTAGTAGTGATGAGTTTAACTATCATCTGTTTTGCACATGTCAATCTGGGAAAAGTCAAAGAGGGATAACTGATGATTGACCATCTCATAGTAATCGTCGTCAGAAAGGTGGACAGTGGGGAAAATTTATCTTTTTGTCTCCTGCTTGTTCTTACATTATGTACTGAATGTGTTGAGATTTATTTGATGCTCTCGTATGCTGTTAGTTTTCTATACTGGCTTCTATTGGTATGTATAAATTTTTGATTCTCTTAGATGAATAGTAATGGCGCAAAAGACCTACTCTTAGATTTGGTAATTTCACACAACTGTTGTTGCTGTGCTGGTGTGGGCATCCTGTATACTTTAATAGTTGATCACTAGCACTTCTATTATAGTAACATGCACACATACCACTTCATCAAAGGCCTACCGCAAATTCATGAAAAAAAGTTTTACATTAATTATTAGTTGCAATTGAAATAAATATTAATCATTTCTTATCCATATTTCATAAAACCAAATATCATTGAAACATATTGCAACCGATTCCAGTAGCAACTTGAGGGGTATCATCTAGTTTATCCAATTTAAACCGTTATTTTCTTTTCCTTCTCAGTTGTATGATCTTCATCTTGTGGTCTTGGATATAAATTATGCCACAAGGCTTCAACTAGATGTGGAATATGGTGTTGTCGACAATGCTTCCATATTCAAGGTCAAAAGCACCATTTCTCATCTTCCTGCATTGTTTCCTATGCTCTCCATCACCTCTAGGTCATTGGGACTTCAAGATTGTTGATCGTTATGTCCAGAATATGGTTCGTGTCAAATTCAAGATAGTATTCTCTATTTCCCATCTTCATGGCGCCAACTCGAAACAAGGCTTGGTCACCTTGGAGCCAACTATAATGTTGGCAAGAAAAGTTTTTTAGAGCTCAAGCCCCATGTTCAAGAAAATTGTATATATGCCTTAACAATGACTGAGATCATGCCTCCTCCTTCTTATGACAAAGAAGGTGATGGTTACGCTGCTAGAGGAGGTACTAGAGCCGGTGGTGTCATTATTGTTGTTGCTTGAATCCTAGGACCTTGTTTAAGTGTTCAATTTATGTGATGTTTAAGACTATTTTACATTGTTGTGTCTTATGAAACTTGTTTCATGTTTTAATTGGTATAGTATGTTAACATTTGTGATATTTGATGGAATAGTATGCTAACTGCTGAATAGTAGTTTTATGTGAATTTCAGTACTAGGGGTGGGTACAAAATGGAAAGAAATAGACATCCCTGAAGACTAAAGTGGATACGGTTCATAAGAGGGAAACATCTCAAAAGTTGAAAGAATTAGAAGAAGTAAATTTTTGAATCTATGTGGGGCACTCTGCACATTTGAGGTGGTTCTGAAAACTGAAGGAAATATGCCCTAGAGGCAATAATAAAGTTGTTATTTATATTTCCTTATATCATGATAAATGTTTATTATTCATGCCAGAATTGTATTAACTGGTGAAAGTGCTAGTTATCGACTAGGGGGGGGGGTGAATGGGCGATTTTTATGAAAGTCTTCAAAACATGAGAGTTTCGAAGACAAACAATAGAAATGAACCTATTGATATACAGCGGAAGGTAAACTACACTAAGCAAGACATAGTCAAGTATGTAATGAAGTGAAAGCACGAAGACTAATAGCAGCTAGGTAGTAAGGATCAGGATGAAAGATGGTATGAAGCCAAACAACGATAGTAGTCACACAGTGAAGACAAATAGGTAAAGCAAACAGGCAATGACTTCACGAAGACAAACTATAAATAAAGAGAGGGAGACGATAGAACCAGTCGCTTGGCGAAGACAAGGATTTGTTAGACCAGTTCCAGTTGCTGTGACAACTGTACGTCTGGTTAGGGAGGTTGAGAATCAACTCAGAAGACCGCGTCTTCACCTTATTCCCCTTGAGCTAAGGACACCCAGTCCTCGCCCAATCACTCTGGTAAGTCTTCAAGGTAGATTTCCAAACCTTCACAGACTTCGTTCACCGGCGATCCACAATGACTCTTGGATGCTCAGAACGCGACGCCTAACCGGCTGGAGGATTCACAGTCCTCAAGTGTAACAAGTCTTCAGGTCACGCGGACAGAAAGACTTCAGTGATGCCTAACACTCCTTGGCTCTAGGCGTTTGGGCTTTGTCCTCGCAAGGATTTCTCTCTCTCAAAAGCTTCAGAGGTGGGTTGCTCTCAAACGACAAAAGCCGTGCACTAACTCTGAGCAGCCACCAATTTATGGTGTAGGGGGTGGGCTATTTATAGCCACTAGGCAACCCGACCTGATTTGTCCGAAATGACCCTGGGTCACTAAGGAACTGACACGTGTTCCAACGGTCAGATTTCAAACGCACGCGGCAGCTTGACTTGGGCTACAAGTAAAGCTGACTCATCCAGCTCTGGATAAGATTTGTTCTCATTGTCTTCGCTCGAAGACATAGGATTTGGTTGAGCATCACTTCAGTCACTCTGACTTTGTTCACTGGGACCCCACTTAACAGTACGGTGGTTCCTATGACTCAACAAAGAAGAAAAGGAAACAACGAAACAACTAAGTCTTCGCGCTCCATAGTCTTCACGCAATGTCTACTTTTGTCATAGTCTTCAATGTGAATATCTTCACATACCACCATTGCCTTCAATGTCTTCATACATTTTTAGGGGTCATCTCCGGTAGGTAAACCGAATCAATGAGGGACTACTACCTGTGTTATCCTGCAATTCTCACAAACACATTAGTCCCTCAACCAGGTTTGTTGTCAATACTCCAAAACCAACTAGGGGTGGCACTAGATGCACTTACAATCTCCCCCTTTTTGGTGATTAATGACAAACTGGTTGAAGTTTTCAACGGGGATAAAAGTATGTGAAATTGTAGAGGATTTAGGTATTGTCTTCATAAGTAGCAAAAGGCTCCCCCTGAAGATGTGCATATAAGTAATTTACTTTTGGAATGCAAATGCACATGGCAGGTTGTACTTGTGGAGATCCTCTTCAACTTATGAAGACAATTCATCATGCATGATTTGATATAATGAAGATAATGATATGCATAATGAAAAATGGACGTCTGCAATATGACTTCGTGCGGGATTTATCATCGCACATGTGGAATTTATCATCGCATCACAGAATAGCAAACAAGTAGCAGACGACCATCAAGTTTAAGTGTTACAACTCAAAGAACCAAATGTATCAAAAGCGAGAGTTGTAAACACTAGGCAAAATATAAAGCAACCGCCCATTTGGACCCGCTTGAAGACTATCAACTCATATGCTTCTCCCCCTTTTGTCAGTAAGGACCAAAAAGGTTTGAAGACATAGAGCCTCTACTCATTCCCAGAAGGAGTAGGAGAAGATGCAGGGTCGGCGTTGGGGTTTGGCGGTGCAGAAGAACTTGGAGCAGTGTCGATACGCGCTGAAGTTCGAGGTGGTGAAGTAGCATCATCTTGATCATCTATCACTCTGGCATTCACCATTGCGGCGGAGGAGGAATAATCAGAGTCTTCAAGAGACGGAGTTCGACGCAAGACAACATTCCTTGGAGGAGTGGAGTCAAACTTGAATCTTTCAGTGAAGCCATCGTCTTGAAGATCCGCTTCAGCACTCAGCAATGTCAAACTCTTCCATGACCTCCGACAGGTTTCATGTGTAACAAAGGCATTCTTGGTGGCAAGATTGCGAATGCGATTGACGTCCACCAAGAGGCTTTGCATCTGCCGCTTCAGCCAGTAGTGATGCTTATCCTGTTTCTGATGCAGGGCAACGTGAAGTTCTCGGTCAATGAGAACACGAGATCGCTTCTGAGGCCTTTGAGGAATAGTGCTTTCAGTGGCTTCAGTTTGAGCACGGTGAGGTAAGCGTGTATTGCCAGCCAAAGGATAAACACGAGTGACTGCCTGGACTCCTTCAATGGGTTGCGTGAAGCTTTGGTGATCAACATTGTGAAGACAAACAGGCTCCTTGGCAGGCTCTGGGTATATGGCTTCAACTAACATATCAACCTCTGGCAGAAAGATCAGATGGTTGCGAGCAGAGGGCTGATAGTTGACAGCTGAATGTAGCTTGATGAGGCGCATGACCCATGGAGCGTAGAACTTCAGTCCAAAGAGATCAGAGCCTGATGCAGCCAACTGCCTGATAAAGAAGTCTTGAGCATTGAAACTGATGCCATTGAAGATATAAAAGACCAAAATCTTCATTGCTCCTTCAAGTTTTGCTGCTGACGAATGTCCTTCGACAGGCCATAGAGTTCGCCTGATGATATGATAAATAGTGCGGGGCAGATACTCTAGGTCTTCGACAAAGAACTCCTTTGGGTAATCAGCGTAATGTGGCAAAGGCTTCATCATGCTCAGCATTTGGCTCATGTTGGGCTCTGGCTTCTGAAAGATGCTCTCCAAAGCATTGCGGTGAAGCTGTCAACCAGGTTCATATAGTTCACCTGGAGTGGGCAGACCAGTGAGCTCAATAGTGTCAAAAGCTTTAGCTTCATGGTGTACGTTGCCTTTCATCCACTCAAGGACCCATGTCTTCGGATCCCTGTTGTAGCCACGAATGTGGAGGGTAGCATAGAATTGCAGCAGAAGCTCTTCATTCCAATGCTCCTTATCAGTCACAAAATTCAGCAATCCAGCATCACGGAAGCAGTCAAGGGCTTCTTCAAGGCATGGCAGTCCAGCAATGGCTTCACAGTCAAGACGCATATGAGGGAAGATGCACCCTTGATCATAAAGAACACAAGAATAATAACTGCGCTGCTGATAGCTCCAGAACCGATCTGATGAAATCCTTGGCTTGGAATAGGGGTTCTTGGCGCTATCAAAGAAAGCGTTGTGCGCAATGAAGCCATTTGCATTGAAGGACCCTGGTGAAGTGGCAGTACCTGGAAACCTGGGCAATCTTGGCTTTGGCTTCTGGACCTGAGGCCTGTGCTCGACATGATAATCAAATTGTGGACCAGCAGCAGGAGGAGGAACCAGAATAGGCCATCTAACAGTGATCAGCTGACCATAGTTGTATGCTTGCTCAATAGTATGTGGCCTGGGAGGCGGTACAGGAGCAGTGGCAGTGGCAGTGACTTCAGGCTGCAGATTTGCATCAGGTGCAGCATTGACTTCAGGTGCTATCACTTCGGGCATGTCACGCCCAATATGTGACCCTATCCACGAGGAACTCGAAGGTCCCACCAAGGATAGACCCGCATATTGAAACGCTTTTGCAAGGTGGATATCATTACATCAACATTACATAATAGTTGGGGATACATACATGAGGCATACAAATGCCACAATAATACATCAATACGACATACATAAGATCAACATCCGACTACGGATGGAACACAAACAGAAACTCAAACGACATCCACCCTGCTAGCCCAGGCTGCCGACCTGGAAACTATCCCCTGATCGAAGAAGAAGCAGAAGAAGAGCTCCAAAACAAGTAACATCGCTCTCGCGTCAGGATCATCGCAAAACCTGTACCTGCAACTATTGTCGTAGTAATCTGTGAGCCATGAGGACTCAGCAATCCCATTACCATGGGTATCAGGACTAGCAAAGCTTAAAGGGTAAGGAAGGGGTAAAGTGGTGAGGTTGCAGCAGCGACTAAGCAATGATATGGTGGCTAACTTACGCAAATAAGAGCGAGAAGAGAAGCAACGAAACGGTCGTCAACTAGTAATGATCAAGAAGTGATCCTGAACTCCTACTTACGTCAAACATAACCCATAAACCGTGTTCACTTCCCGGACTCCGCCGAGAAGAGACCATCACGGCTACACACGTGGTTGATGCGTTTTAATTAAGGTCAAGTGTCAAGTTCTCTACAACCGGACATTAACAAATTCCCATCTGCCACATAACCGCGGGCACGGCTCTCGAAAGTTTATACCCTGCAGGGGTGTCCCAACTTAGCCCATTATAAGCTCTCACGGTCAATGAAGGATATTCCTTCTCCCGGGAAGACCCGATTAGTCTCGGAATCCCGGTTTACAAGACATTTCGACAATTGTAAAACAAGACCAGCAAAGCCGCCCGATGTGTCGACAATCCCGATAGGAGTCGCACGTATCTCGTTCTTAGGACACACCGGATAGGTCAAGCTATGAGTAAAACCAGCCCTCAAGTTGCCCCGAGGTGGCCCTGCAGGCTGCCCGGTTCGGACCAACACTTAGAGAAGCACTGGCCCGGGGGGTTAAAATAAAGATGACCCTCGGGAGCACGACTCCCTAGGGAAAAGAAATAGGTGATAGGCAAATGGTAAAACCAAGGTTGGGCCTTGCTGGAAGAGTTTTATTCAAAGCGAACTATCAAGGGGTCCCCATAACAACCCAACCGCGTAAGGAACGCAAAATCAAGGAACATAACACCGGTATGACGGAAACTAGGGCGGCAAGAGTGGAACAAAACACCAGGCATAAGGCCGAGTCTTCCACCCTTTACCAAGTATATAGATGCATTAATTAAATAAGAGATATTGTGATATCCCAACATAAACATATTCCAACATGGAGCAATCTTCATCTTCACCTGCAACTAGCAACGCTATGAGAGGGGCTGAGCAAAAGTGGTAACATAGCCAAACAATGGTTTGCTAGGAAGGGTGACAACGGTTAGAGGTGGTTTCATGGCAATTTGGGAGGCTTGAAGAGCAAGTGATAGGTAGCGCAGCATAGCGATAGAACGAAGCAACTAGCATAGCAATGATAGTAATGAGATCCAAGGTTACGGTCATCTTGCCTGAAATCCCGCTAGGAAGAAGAACGAGTCCATGAAGAAGTTGAAGCCACGAAGACGAACGAATCCTCACGATCGCAACGAAACATGAACTAACGAGAAGGAGCACAACCGGAAAGAAGCAAACAACACGGTAAACACACAACACATAAACAAGACATGATGCACAACCAGTTATGATGCATGACAAGGCTATATGAAGCTACTCATGGCAAAAGATGATGCATACAAGAACAACACATCAAAGCAAGTTTAAATGAGGCCGGAAACATCATATAACAATTCCGGTAAGTCCTCATATGCAAATTTCAAAATTGGTCCAGATCTGAATAAACCTTATGTTCAAGTTTTTAAACAGCAAGTTAAGATGCACCAAGATGATCTACACGAAATTCTAGTCAAGTTACATATAAATTTCATTAGATTCGGAGCTACGGCCTAGAAGATATGAGCAAAACAAGTTAAACATGGCATTGATGCAAAATGCAAGTAAACATCAAGCAAACACCTCAAAACAAGGATGCAACAAGGGAATATGAAACTATATGCAAAACTAAGCAAGTTTCATATAGAGCATGCTCAAAACGGAGCAACGGTGCAACACATACACTCCAAACAAGATATAACAACAATCTGTCCAAAATAGCAACTAGGCATCTTGCAAGCATCAAAACAATATTCTACAGCACCCCAACATGAAAACAAAAGGCATGAACGTGATGTACAGGTAAAGCATGACAAAACATGAACAATGAGCTATCTCCAGAAATCACTAGAAATGCTCAAAAGGACATGGCAAGATTGCAAATAATAACAGATTCACAGACTTAGCAGAATTCCAGGACATTGCAGAAATAACATCAGGTTGCAAAGTTTAGAGCTATCAAACAGCATGCTGCAGGAACAGATCATAGCAAACAAAGGCATGGCATGAATCTACTAATTGCATAGAACAAAAGTCCCTTACTGATCACGAGCCAAAAAGGCACAGAAGATATGATGACACCTATGTAAATATAGCAAGTTTCATAAACAGATTCCGAGTTAGCAGAAAAACTGAGCATGGCATAAACAGAATCATGAAGGCATCTTTGCGAGCTCAAATCACTCACCACAAAGCATTTCATGGCATGTGAAGGCATCCAACAGTAAGATGGCATAATTATGAAGCTAAGAATGGCCAGATCAAGTTCATAGGGTGCATGGATCACTAGCAAAACACATGTCAAAACTGAACTTCATGTTAACAGGCTGACAGCAACATTATTTAGCAATTCGAGAGCAAGTTTGCAACAAGCTACAGCATGCTATAAATACAACCAAGGACATGGATGGATAGGGCATAACATGTATAACAAAACATCCTTAGTGAACATCTCCAGATTATGCATAGAACTCATGGTGACAGCAGGTTTACATGGAATCACCAAGTCACAGAAATCAGCAATATCATGGAGGCTAATTTGCATGCTTGTTCCAGTCACCACAAAGATCACAAAAATACAAGACAAGCACCACAGTAAAGATGGCATGATGTAGTTCAAAACTCATGTAGACATCAAGGTCATAGGATGCACACACGAAATGCAATAAAAAAGACAAATCATCAAGTTCTGTAAACAGACAGCAGTT
Organism: Triticum aestivum; assembly: GCF_018294505.1. Lineage (NCBI taxonomy): Eukaryota > Viridiplantae > Streptophyta > Magnoliopsida > Poales > Poaceae > Triticum > Triticum aestivum. Next base: position 311,231,908 of record NC_057808.1, on the reverse strand, counting down.
AACATCATATAGCACTCTTGCAACGATGATAAAGGCATCAATATGGACTCTAACATGCATAACCCAATGGAGCAAAATGAAGATCATCTGATGCTGAACATTTGGATATATCACACGCACAAAACGGAGCAGCACACATGAAGTTACAAGCACTCAAACATGCATACATGCTGATAAAATCCCAAGACTTGGAAGTTTTTACAGGAGAGAAAAAACACACGGGTGAGCGGTGGATAGTTAAAGCGCGACCGAGGCGGGATGAAGCGGGGCTCACCATGGTCTTGGCCCAGTAGGTGGAGAGGGAGCCGGCTGGGCCTGGGGAGGAACTGGGCTGGGCCGCGGGGCCCTGGGGAGGTTGGCCCACAAGGCATGGGAGGCCGGCCGTCTGCCTCCCCGAGCGCTCCCGCTCGAGCAGGAGACCGGCGATGGCGAGGCTTGCAGGCCTTCGGCGATGGGTGGCGGCGAAGAGGGCGCCGGGAACCGGCGGATCCGGTCGGACCGGTGCCGGATCCGGCGAAGACGAGGCCGGCGACGATGACCCAAGGCGGCGGATGGGGCACCTGTGGGCAGGAGAGAGAGAGCGAGGTCAGGGAGAGAGAAGGAGATGAAGAGGGGGGACAGGGCGGCGACCTGGCGGGGTGGCGCGGGTGCTCCGGTTGCGGAGCTCGCCGGCGGAAGGCGATGTCAGCGAGGGAAGAGAGATCGGGGTTGAGGGGCTCCTCCCCTCGATCCAGATCGGGAGCGCGCGAGGGCGGCGCACGGGCGGGCTCCTGCGGGAGCGACGGCGGCGAATCGGGCCCGATTCGGCCCGGGGTGGGCTCCCCGCGGGCCTGGCGGGCCGCGGCGGCTGGAGCGCTGGAGGGGGACAGGTGGCGCTTGGTGGTTGGGCGAGGGTGGCTGCGCGGCGGCGGCTGGCCAATGGGGCGCTGCCAAGTGGCGGAGAGGAGGTGGCCGGTGCCGGATTACGAGGAGAAGGTGGGACGTGGCGGCGGCTGATGATTGGGGGCGCGGAATTCGACGAGGGAGGTTAGGGGTGACAAAATGGCAAGGGGGGCTGCTATTTATAGAAAGAGGGGTTAGGGTTGGGGTTTTGAGACCGTTTCGGAGCCGTTCGATCTCGATCGGACGGTCCGCAGCGGAGGAGGGTTAGGTAGGTAGGCTAGTGGGCTGTGAAGAGGAGTTGGGCTGAGATGAGAGGGAAAGAGTGCAGCCCGACACGGGTTTTCGGAGACCGAAAACGTCCGACAATTGACCGGCAACGGTGCCGCTACGGATGACGGTTGGGCTATCAAACGGACTCCGAATGCGATGAAATTTGGCAGACGGCCTACCTACACTATAATAAGACCACACGCCAAGTTTCACCCCATTCCGAGAACAGTTTTATGCCACTAATAAAATAATATTTCGGAGGTGCCACGGGCTCAGAACGGACAACGGAGAGAACCGGGGGAACCCTTACGGATCCAAGTTTTTGAAAAACATGCAGATGAAATGCAGATGATGACATGGCAATATGCAACACGCAAGCAAATGACAAGGCAACGACGGCGAATAACTGGAAGACACCTGGCGCATCGGATTCGGGGCGTTACAGGGCACCACATTGACTTCAGGCGCCACATTAGCTTCAGCCATGACAACGTCATTGGCTTCAGTGTTGGTGTTGGTGGTCGCCTCAATGTTGTTAACCTCCACTTGAGTAGCTGGAGGGTCAGACACGTTCTCCTCGAGAACAACTTGGTTGGTTGGGGGTGTAGCAACACGTTCTTCTTATTCTCTTGGTTCTTCTTGGTCATCGGCTGATGCAGCCGGAATATCTTCAGCCATGTTGGCTTCAGTCTCGGGGTTGTTCACAGTTGGAGAGGCTTCAGGAAAGACCTGGCGTGAAACGGATTGGCGCTCTTCTCCTTCTGGAACACTTGACAGAGTGACCTGTGGCCTTGGTCCTTTGCAAAGCCTGCGGAACGCTGGCGACGCTTGTGGAGATGGACTTGGTTGGGCCACAAAGTCTTCATCTTCAATCACCGGAGTGGTGACTTGAGTTGGGGGAGTAATTGGTGTTTCTGCTTGACGGGGGAGTCTTGTGGGTGATCAGCCCATGAGTCATCCTGAGCAATTGGCGTCAATGGACGACCAATGTTGATGAGTTCGCTGTTCATAAGAACAGGCGATGATACCACATTGTGCTCGATCTGAGTAAGGACTTCATCATCTTCAACATTGTCATGATGACCAATGTCTTCAGCTGCGGTGGGGTCAACAGCTGGAATGTCTTCAACTTCAGGACCCTCTGTGGAAGCAGGCTCATGAACTATTATTCGACGTTCTTGTTGTGCAGATTCAGGACGAGCAACAGAAATTGGCTCGACGACAAGGGGCTCTGTGGGAGCAGCCCGATCTCTCTTCTTGGTCTTGCGCTTCTTGGTGGGTGGAGCATCATCAGTGGTGTTCTTGGTCTTGCGCTTTCTGGCCTTGGCTTCAGCTGCCCTTGTCTTCTGAAGCTCTGAAGCCACTGTGGGGACCTTAGGCTTCACGCCTGTCATATTGGCTGGGAAGACAATGTGAGGTTCTTCCCGCCTGGATGGTTCAACTTGGTCCACAGATGGCTTCTTCTTCTGCTTGGCAGCCATCTTAGGGTCGATGCCAGGACGCCCAAGTGCCTTGCGCTTCTCAGCTTCATTGTAAGCTTGAACACACTTGGCAGCGAGAATCTTCATGCGCTCACGAGAACCTTTGGCTTCATCACATTTCTTGTGAAACGCTTCCTTGAGCTCATGCAGCATGACCCTGAAGTTTTGGACGTCTGCCACGCTGAGCTTGGCCATGTGCTTCTTGAACTGAGCCTTTTCATAATCGATCTTGTGCTTCAGCTCAACAATTTTCTAAGCAAGAGACAGCTCAGGAGCAATGGCGCCATGGAAGGAGACGCTTAGGCCAATGGGAAGTTGGAGGTCGTCAAAGCTGAGATTGGGGGTGTCAAACCACTCATCAATGAAGTTGTTCAATACTTCCACGTCAAAGAGAGGCAAATCATTGAAGATTTTCGCCTCTTGCTTGCTCTTTATCAGTTGCTCAAGAGCGTCATCAGCAAGATCGTCATCACTTGACAGATCAATGGCGTCAATCTCATTCCTCAGAACAGCAGCAGGGGTCAGAGCTGGACCAGTGGTGTGCATGGGCTTCTTCTTCTTTTTCTCAGACTTGGAGATGCGTGAGAGATCTTCAGACTGCACACTTGGTGCAGGAGGAGCAGTGGCCAGAGGCTTCGCTCGCGAAGCTTTTGGTGCAGTGGAAAGCTTCGAAGCCTTGGGTTTCTTCAGCTTCTTTGGCTTCGGTGGTGCAGGCGCTTCGTCAGAATCAGCGTCGTCTGCAGGTTCATCCATGGCTGTCCCTTGAACCATAATATGAGTGATGAGACCTTCTAGGTTGTAGAAGGGCCCAACAAGATTGGGTTCAGCTTCGCGTGTGCCATCAGCACGAGGAGCAGAGGGACCGGGGTTGAAGTCTAATCCCCGTGACTTCTTGTTTTCTTTGGCCGAGTTCTTGGCAAACTGGAAGTTGCGCTTGAACAGATTTTCGTCACGACACCATAGCAATGAAGATGGGTCGGCATCTGCAGGCTGTGGTCCACGGACCATGCAAGGGTAGAAGCCTTGTTCAATGGCTTCAGCTCTGGACCTGGGTGGAAGATTTTTGTACAAGATGTCTCCCCAGGGTCACTTGATGGCATTCTTCTCAGCATATTCCTTGGTCACGAACCTGTACTTGTACCATTGTTCTGCCCAATATCTCTGCCCAATATTCGTTGATTGTAGTCCTCCTCTGGATCTGTCTTGTACAACTCATAGAGGTCAGGAGGCAAATCTCTTGATGTGTTCCCACGACGCTGTCTGCCACCCTTCCTTGCAGACTTCTCTGTTGCCATGAGGTTCAGACTGAATGGCTTCAACACTGTCAAAGGCTTCCGTCTGCTGGTCAGACAGGAACTGGCTTCGGGAGAGTTGATGTGATGCTGTAAGAATTCTGCAAATGAATGCAGACTATGAGAACCAAGGGATTCTCCCACGGACATGTACCTGTGACAACACTAGAGATGCGAGGGAAGGGGAAGAGGTCATATGCATTCTCAGAAGATTTTGAAGATAAATCAGTTTAGAAGACATTGACCTCATAGCGCGAAGATGTTCACTTATATGTTGAGAGTTGGTTCCAGATTTGTATGAATCCAAGAATAAGTACAAGTGAGGAATCTAACTACGTGTGAAGCATAAGTGAATATACTAGGCATCATATGAGACACAGACATGATAGATCCAAATTTGTGGAGGCAGAAACCACTTTTGGTAGAAAGGATGAATCTATAGGATCAAAAGGACAGTAAAAAGAGGGTTTTAATTTACCACACGATGAACTGCTAGACGGAATAGAAGATGAGGCCGAGCAGTTCAATCTTCCGTGCCCTAACTTGGCGACGGAGGACACCTACGGCGGCGGCGGAGAAGACGATGTCCGCGGCCGGCGTGAAGACGACGTCGGAGAGGTCGCGGCAGCTAAGCGCTTCGTCGCCGGCTTCGTCGAGAGCTAGCGGTGGCACTAGGGTTTGTCGAGGTGGAGAGGTGGAAGAAGGATTTTGACCGCGATTGGATGTGTATTTATAAGGAAAGGGATGGCACAACGCAATTACGCAGGTGCCCCTGGCGGTTCACATCTGAGGGACACGTGGCGAACATGCAACACATTGGGAGTTGTCCCACGTTCCCACGCCCGCCTGGACTGTCGGATGGTCGTTCCGGCTTCTCCGGGTTTCAGGCAATAAGAATTGAACATTTAAAACAGATTTAATATTTGTCTCTGTATCTTCTGCTGACAAGGACGTAGAGAAGACATTCGACAGTTTCAACAGAATGCATATGATTTGGATAGATGGAGTTTGAGGTAGAAAGCATAGAGAGGTTAGGGTCCGATCATATTCACTTAGTTCAAAAGATTCAAACGAGAAGATATAGCTATAAGTGAATGCTGTAGAGGACAGAACACTAATATATGTATATATATCAGAATACAACCAAATCAATGTAGTGAAGATAATCATGAAGACATGTTGAAATTGAAGACAAACCAAATGTGAAGACATCGCAAATGTAACGCCATGAGAAAAACACTTCAAACAGAAGAATTTGGTGGTGGCGTTACCCACCGTATAGGAAGTATTAGACCCAGACACGGCGCACAATTATCGTGGCGCTCCGAAGTCAAATTCCGCGTTAATGTATTCACACTTAGAATGTAAGTCTTCATTGATTGAAGATATACTTTACTTCGTGTGTTGCACATCTAAGTCATCAACATGCATAAGTGTTAGGATGTGTGCCTGATCACAGGACATTTGAGGATTCCAAGATATTTAGCTCACACCGCAACTTGCAAAACCTTTTCTCATCCAAGGGCTTTGTGAAGATATCTGCCAGTTGCTCTTCAGTGTTGACGTGTATGATATCAATATCTTCCTTCATGACATGATCTCTGAGAAAGTGATGATGAATTTCAATGTGCTTTCTCTTCGAGTGCTGAACTGGGTTGTTGGCAATCTTGATGGCGCTTTCGTTGTCGCAGTAGAGTGGTACTTGTTTCAGATGGTTGCCATAGTCCTTGAGTGTTTGCTTCATCCATAGAAGCTGAGCGCAGCAAGATCCAGTAGCAATGTATTCAGATTCAGCAGTGGAGAGTGATACACAGTTCTGCTTCTTTGAAGACCAACAGACAAGTGATCGTCCTAGAAAGTGACATGTGCCTAATGTAGACTTGCGATCCACCTTGTCACCAGCATAATCAGCATCCGAGAATCCAACTAGATCAAACTCTAAGCCCTTTGGATACCATAATCCTAATGTTGGGGTGTAAGCCAAAAATCAAAGAATTCGCTTCACAGCTAAGTGATGCAATTCCTTTGGTGCCGCTTGGAATCGAGCACACATGCAAACACTAAGCATAATATCTGGCCTAGATGCACATAAATAAAGTAAAGAACCAATCATGGAGCGGTATACCTTTTGATCGAACTCTTTACCATTGGCGTCAGGACCCAGATGACTCTTGGTTGGCATTGGCGTCGTGTAACCTTTGCAGTCTTGCATTCCAAACTTCTTCAGGCAATCTTTGAGGTATTTCTCTTGAGATATGAAGATGCCATTGCTTTGCTGACGAATTTGAAGACCAAGGAAGAATTTCAGCTCACCCATCATGGACATCTGATATTGCTCTTGCATCATGTGTCCAAACTCATCACTGTATTTCTGGTTGGTGCAGCCGAAGATAATGTCATCCACATATATTTGGCACACAAACAGTTCACCATCATATGTATTTGTGAAGAGTGTGGGATCCAGGGAACCAGGTTTGAAACCTTTGCTCTTCAGGAAGTCTGAGTGTGTCATACCAAGCGCGAGGGGCTTGCTTGAGGCCATACAGTGCCTTGTTTAGCTTGTACACCATATCAGGATGTTTTGGATCTTCAAAGCCAGGAGGTTGTGCAACATACACTTCTTCTTCAATCTTGCCGTTGAGAAATGCACTCTTCACATCCATTTGATACAGCAAGATGTTGTGATGGTTTGCATAGGCTAGCAATATGCGAATAGCTTCAAGCCTAGCCACAGGAGCAAATGTTTCATCAAAGTCAATCCCTTCAACTTGAGTGTATCCTTGAGCAACGAGACGAGCTTTGTTTCTGACAACTTGACCATGCTCATCTTGTTTGTTGCGATATATCCATTTTGTGCCTATTATGTTGTGCTTGCGAGGGTCAGGACGGTTGACAAGTTCCCAGACATTGTTCAGCTTGAACTGTTGAAGCTCTTCTTGCATAGCTTGAATCCATTCAGGTTCCATGAAGGCTTCAGCAACTTTCTTGGGTTCAGATATTGAGACAAAGGCAAAGTGCCCACAAAAATTTGCTAGCTGTGTTGCTCTTAAACGAGTGAGTGGACCAGGCGCATTGATGCTATCAATTATCTTCTCAATCTGTACATCATTTGCAACACGAGGATGAACTGGACGAAGATTTTGATCTTGCTGATCATTGTTATCGTTGGGAGAATTGTCTTGGGGCTGAGCATTGTCTTCAGGTTGATTAGGTGCGGAAATGATAAGTTCCTCTTCTGGCTATGCTTCAGACGGTATGATTTCTCCAGTTCCCATTAGCTTGATGGATTCACTGGGTGGAACTTCATCTAGCACATTTGGCAGGTGCTCTCTTTGTGAGCCGTTAGTCTCATCGAACCGCACATCCACAGTTTCAACCACTTTATAGTGAAAGAGGTTGAAGACTCTGTAGGAGTGCGAATCCTTTCCGTAACCGAGCATAAAACCTTCATGTGCTTTCGGTGCAAATTTTGAAGTGTGATGTGGATCCTTGATCCAGCACCTAGCACCAAATACTCTGAAGTAACTGACATTTGGCTTCTTACCAGTGAGGAGTTCATAGGATGTTTTCTTCAGAAGCTTGTGAAGATAAACACGGTTGATGACATGGCATGCAGTATCAATAGCTTTAGGCCAGAACTTTCTTGGTGTCTTGTATTCATCGAGCATCGTCCGAGCCATCTCAATGAGTGTTCTGTTCTTGCGCTCCACGATGCCATTCTGCCTGAGGTGTGTATGGAGCGGAGAACTCATGAGTGATTCCCAATGTATCCAAGTAAAGGTCGAGGCCGGTGTTCTTAAACTAGTGCCGTTGTCACTTCTGATATGCTTGATCTTGACGCCATAGTTGTTCATGGCACGGTTGGCGAAGCGTCTGAAGACATCCTGCACTTCAGTCTTGTAGAGAATTATGTGCACCCACGTATATCTTGAATAATCATCAACAATGACGAAGCCATAGAGACAAGCAGTAGTAGTGAGAGTAGAGTAGTGAGTAGGGCCAAATAAGTGCATGTGTAGCAGCTTGAAGGGTTGAGATGTCGTCATGATTGTCTTCGAGGGATGCTTGGCCCTAGTCATCTTCCCAGCTTCGCAGGCACCGCACAAGTGATCCTTCTTGAACTTGACGCCCTTGATGCCTATGACATGCTTCTTCTTTGCGAGAGTGTGTAAGTTCCTCATGCCAGCATGCCCTAGCCTCCGATGCCAGAGCCAGCACTCTGAAGCTTTTGCAAGAAGGCATACGGAAAGCTATGGCCCTGCTGAGAAATCTACCATGTACAGATCATCTTTCTGGTACCCTTCAAAGACTAGAGACTTGTCAGATTCCATTAGTACAAGGCAACGATATTTTCCAAATATCACAATCATGTTCAAGTCACAAAGCATTGAGACAGACATTAAGTTGAAACCAAGGGATTCAACAAGCATCACTTTATCCATGTGCTGATCCTTTGAGATTGCAACTCTACCTAGACCCAATACCTTGCTTTTACCAGTGTCAACAAATGTGATGTGACTCTTGTCAGATGGACATAAGGTTGAGTCCATGAGAAGACTTCGATCACCAGTCATATGATTAGTGCATCCGCTGTCCATAATCCATTCTGAAGCATGAGGTGTCATACCCTACAGTACAGTTAGGGGGATAGGCTTCACCAAGAGTATTGTGAAGCATAAACATTTGACGGGCAAGAGGATTATCAAAGCTCAGATCAAGATTAGGATTGATAGGATGATTGGCAAATGATTCAGGAACAAAATACATAGTGAGACCATTTGGGCATTTGATCTTGCGCCCTACAAGATGTTTTAGGTCCCCAGCAATAGCATCAGACGCCTTTGATTTCTGGCTGGAGACCTTTCCCTGCAAAAGAAAGTTAATTCTTCTTAACCACCCACATCTTCAGGGGTGGCTTAGAAGCAATGAGTCTAAGTGCAGCATCTGAGAACTTCGGCTTTGGAGCCCTAGCAAATAGCCTTGCAGGAGATGAATGATACTCATATGAATAAGCAGAAAAGTTCTTAGTTTTATGAACATAGCGGTTTGAAGAAACACGCTCATATTCATAAGTCTGAGTATGATTTCCCTGCAAAACATTAGCGTTAGGGTGACTCAGGTGAGTCCTCTGCCTGTATGAAGCCTTTGTACCATATGAAGCCTTAGGTCCGGGATTTGTCTTCTTCCCAGGTGGTGTCATGATGACATTCATAGGAAGATTCTCAAGACAACTTTTGGGAACCCAGATCTTCTTCATAGGTGGCCCATTCCTGCAGTTAGTACCAATATACCTGGCAAACACTTACCATTCTGATTCTTAAATAGTTTATAGTTTGCATTAAAGGATTCATCAATGATAATAGGGTTAGCACAAGTGAAGCCAGATAAGGTGGTTGGATCCACTGAAGGTCCCTCTGCAGCAACCCATGTGGTTTTGGGGTACGGCTCAGGCTTCCAGTAGGAGCCATCAACATTCATTTTCCTCTCGAACCCAACACCCTCTTTCCTAGGGTTTCGGTTCAGAATCTGCTTTTTCAGGACATCGCACAGTGTCTGATGCCCTTTGAGACTTTTGTACATCCCCGTTTCAAGCAATGTCTTCAACCTAGCATTTTCATCAGCAATAGTAGTGGTATCCTCAGCAGAGGGTTAGTTACCACATCAACAGTTGAAGATATTGCAACAGTAGCAGCAGTAGAACATTCAGCAACAGAAGTAGCGTTATCACGCTCAAGGCATTTTAGACATGGTGGTTCAAATCCTTCCTGAGCGGAGCTGATATGTTGAGCGCAAAGTGACTCATTCTCTTTTTGAAGATCTTCATGAGCCGCTCTCAATTTCTCAAGCTCTTGCTTCCTTTGAAGGTAATCGTAGGAGAGCTTTTCATGAGTGGTTGAGAGCATTTCATGACGACTTTCAAGTTCCTGGTACTTAACATGAAGATTTTTTATGTCTTCAATTAAGGACTGAGAACGGGTCATTTCCGCGTCCAACAGGTCATCGCTTTTGTCTAACAGTTTTTGAGTATGTTCCATAGCTTTCTGTTGTTCAGTTGCAATTTTAGCAAGTGTTTTGTAGCTGGGTTTGGATTCACAATCAGAGTCATCTTCACTTGATGTTTGAAAGTAAGCATCGCGTGATTTTACCTTGGCACCACGTGCCATGAAGCAGTAGGTGGGAGCAGAGTCGTCCTTGTCATTAGCATCAGCGTTGGTGACGGGGCCATTGTCTTCAGTGTTGAAGATAGACTTGGCGACGTAGGCTGTAGCTAGAGCCAGACTTGCAACGCTAGGGTCGGACTCCTCCTCAGACTCCACCTCCGCCTCCTCAGAAGCAGACTCCTCCTCTGAATCCATCTCCTTGCCAACAAAAGCACGAGCCTTGCCAGATGAGCTCTTCTTATGAGATGAAGACTTGGAAGAAGACTTTGGGGATTTCTTCTTCTTCTTGTCATCAGAATCATATTCCTTGCTCTTCTTCTTCTTCTTCTTCTTCTTCTTGTTCTCATTGTCCCACTGTGGACACTCAGAGATGTAGTGTTCAGGTTTCTTGCACTTGTGACATGTTCTCTTCTTGTAGTCATGAGTGGAAGCTTCATCATTTCTTGAGCTGGATCGTGAGGAATTTCTGAAGCCCTTCTTCTTAGTGAACTTCTGGAACTTCTTCACAAGCATAGCAAGTTCCTTTCCAATGTCTTCAGGATCATCAGAACTGCAGCCATATTCTTCTTCAGATGAGGAAACAGCTTTTGCCTTCAAAGCACGAGTTCGGCCATAGTTGGGACCATAGATATCTCTTTTCTCAGATAGCCGGAACTCATGTGTGTTGAGCCTCTCAAGTATATCAGACGGATCGAGTGTCTTGAAGTCAAGGCGTTCTTGTATCATGAGGGCAAGGGTGTCGAACGAGCTGTCAAGTGATCTCAGTAGTGTCTTGACGATTTCATGCTTGGTGATCTCAGTGGCGCCGAGAGCACGAAGCTCATTTGTGATGTCAGTGAGGCAATCAAACGTGAGCTAGACATTCTCATTGTTGTTTCTCTTGAAGTGGTTGAAGAGGTTGCGAAGAACACTGATCCTTTGATCTCTCTGGGTTGAGACGCCTTTGTTGACCTTGGCGAGCCAGTCCCAGACTAGCTTCGACGTTTCCAGAGCACTCACACGGCCATACTGTCCTTTGGTCAGATGACCACTGATGATGTTCTTGGCAGTAGAATCCAGTTGAATGAACTTCTTGACATCAGCAGGGTGACACCTTCACCAGTCTTGGGAACGCCATTTTTGACGACATACCAGAGGTCGACATCAATGGCTTCAAGATGCATGCGCATCTTATTCTTCCAGTAGGGATATTCAGTTCCATCGAAGACGGGGCAAGCCGCGGAGACTTTGATTATCCCTGCAGTCGACATAGCTAAAACTCCAGGTGGTTAAACCGAATCACACAGAACAAGGGAGTACCTTGCTCTGATACCAATTGAAAGTGCTAGTTATCGACTAGAGGGGGGGTGAATAGACAATTTTTATGAAAGTCTTCAAAACATGAGAGTTTCGAAGACAAACAATAGAAATGAACCTATTGATATGCAGCGGAAGGTAAACTACACTAAGCAAGACATAGTCAAGTATGTAATGAAGTGAAAGCACGAAGACTAATAGCAGCTAGGTAGTAAGGATCAGGATGGAAGATGGTATGAAGCCAAACAACGATAGTAGTCACACAGTGAAGACAAATAGGTAAACCAAACATGCAATGACTTCACGAAGACAAACTATAAATAAAGAGAGGGAGACGATAGAACCAGTCGCTTGGCGAAGACAAGGATTTGTTGGACCAGTTCCAGTTGCTATGACAACTGTACGTCTGGTTAGGGAGGCTGAGATTCAACTCAGAAGACCACGTCTTCACCTTATTCCCCTTGAGCTAAGGACACCCCGTCCTCGCCCAATCACTCTGGTAAGTCTTCAAGGTAGACTTCCAAACCTTCACAGACTTCGCTCACCGGCGATCCACAATGACTCTTGGATGCTCAGAACGCGAAGCCTAACCGGCTGGAGGATTCACAGTCCTCAAGTGTAACAAGTCTTCAGGTCATGCGGACAGAAAGACTTCAGTGATGCCTAACACTCTTTGGCTCTGGGTGTTTCGGCTTTGTACTCGCAAGGATTTCTCTCTCTCAAAAGCTTTGGAGGTGGGTTGCTCTCAAACAACAAAAGCCGTGCACTAACTCTGAGCAGCCACCAATTTATGGTGTAGGGGGTGGGCTATTTATAGCCACTAGGCAACCCGACCTGATTTGTCCGAAATGACCCTGGGTCACTAAGGAACTGACACGTGTTCCAACGGTCAGATTTCAAACACACGCGGCAGCTTGACTTGGGCTACTAGTAAAGCTGACTCATCCAACTCTGGATAAGATTTGCTCTCATTGTCTTCGCTCGAAGACATAGGATTTGGTTGAGCATCACTTCAGTCACTCTGACTTTGTTCACTGGGACCCCACTTAACAGTACGGTGGTTCCTATGACTCAACAAAGAAGAAAAGGAAACAACGAAACAACTAAGTCTTCGCACTCCATAGTCTTCACGCAATGTCTTCTTTTGTCATAGTCTTCAATGTGAATATCTTCACATACCACCATTTCCTTCAATGTCTTCATACATTTTTAGGAGTCATCTCCGGTAGGTAAACCGAATCAATGAGGGACTACTACCTGTGTTGTCCTGCAATTCTCACAAACACATTAGTCCCTCAACCAGGTTTGTCATCAATACTCCAAAACCAACTAGGGGTGGCACTAGATGCACTTACAACTAGAAACTTGATACATGTGTGAATACATAGACAAAACAAAGTGTCCCTAGTATGCCTCTACTTGACTAGCTCGTTAATCAAAGATGGTTAAGTTTCCTGACCATAGACATGTGTTGTCATTTGATGAACGGGATCACATCATTAGGGGAATAATGTGATGGACAAGACCCATCGTTAGCTTAGCATAATGATCGTTAAGTTTTATTGCTATTGCTTTCTTCATGACTTATACATATTCCTCTGACTATGAGATTATGCAACTCCCGAATACCGGAGGAACACCTTGTGTGCTATCAAACGTCACAACGTAACTGGGTGATTATAAAGATGCTCTACAGGTTTCTGTGAAGGTGTTTGTTGGGTTGGCATAGATCAAGATTAGGATTTGTCACTCCGAGTATCAGAGAGGTATCTCTGGGCCCTCTCGGTAATGCACATCACTATAAGCCTCACAAGCAATGTGACTAATGAGTTAGTTACGGGATGATGCATTATGGAACGAGTAAAGAGACTTGCTGGTAACGAGATTGAACTATGTATGAGGATACCGACGATCGAATCTCGGGCAAGTAACATACCGATGAAAAAAGGGAATAATGTTTGTTGTTATTGCAGTTTGACCGATAAAGATCTTCGTAGAATATGTAGGAACCAATATGAGCATCCAGGTTCCGCTGTTGGTTATTGATCGGAGATGTGTCTCGGTCATGTCTACATAGTTATCGAACCCGTAGGGTCCGAACGGTTAACGTTTGATGATGATTTGTATTATGAGTTATGTATTTTTGGTGACCGAAGATTGTTCGGAGTCCCGGATGAGATCACGGACATGACGAGGAGTCAAGAAATAGTCGAGAAGTAAAGATTGATATATTGGACGATAGTATTTGGACAGCGGAATGGTTTCGGGACGTTTCAGATATTTATCGGAGTACCGAGGGATTATCGGAACCCCCCGGGGAAAGTAATGGGCCTACATGGGCCATAGGGGAGAGGGGACGCAGCCCACAAGGGGTGGCCGCGCCCCCCTCCCAAAAGGAGTCCGAATTGGACTAGGGGAGGGGGCACGACGCCCTTTCCTTCTCCTCTTCCCTCCCCCTTCCGTCTTTCCCCCTCCATGAGAAGGAAAAGAAGGGGGGGGGGGGCGAATCCTACTAGGACTGGAGTCCTAGTAGGACTCCCTCTCCTTGGCGCGCCCCTGGTGGTCGGCCTCCTCCTCTCCGCCTTTATATACGGGGGCAAGGGGCACCCCAAAGGACAACAGTTATTCTCTTAGCCGTGTGCGGTGCCCCCCTCCACAGTTTACTCCCCCAGTCATAGCGTCGTAGTGCTTAGGCGAAGCCCTGCGCGGATCACATCACCATCACCGTCACCACGCCGTCGTGCTGACGAAACTCTCCCTCGACCCTCTGCTGGATCAAGAGTTCAAGGGACGTCATCGAGCTGAACATGTGCTGAACTCGGAGGTGTCGTACGTTCGATACTAGATCGGTTGGATCACGAAGACGTTCGACTACATCAACCGCGTTATACTAACACTTTCGCTTTCGGTCTACGAGGGTACGTGGACACACTCTCTCCCTCTCGTTGCTATGCATCTCCTAGATAGATCTTGCATGATCGTAGGAATTTTTTTTAAATTGCATGCTACGTTCCCCAACAAAAACCACCTCTGATGACCGGAGTGTTAGTGACACAAGCATAGAGGCAGTACGAGGAACCGCCGGTGGCCCATGTACCAAAACCGCCTCTAAAGCATGTTTCTATAATCATATTATTTTCTCCAAATGGATAACTAGCACAACCTTTTAGAATGACATGCCAACTAGCTAGACAAACAAGTGGACCGAACATGTCTTTTCTAGGGAAAACCAATTAATATCTAATTTATTCCTAGAATGCTAGTATCAAATTCAAAAAAATTCCTATCAAAATCTGCCTAAAATTGCAGTGAGTTGCATCATCGATGCTACCACTAGCATGATCACGCTAAGACGGCTTGGGAAAAGTTCTCCTCTCCTCCAAGCTCCACCGGCCAATCTATGGATTATCCTCCCCTCTACCCGCCACTTTGGCGGCTGGTGGCGAGGAGGGCAATCCTGTTGCTTCTGCTCCGACTAATAGTTTAGGTTAGGTTTTTTAGTCCTCATAGGGGCAGCACTCAAACGGATGGCGGTGCTTCATCTTTGAGTTGGTTTTTCGGGCTTTAATCTTCCTCGAAATTGGATGTTGGACATAATCGATAGAGCTCCGACATTGATTCTTGCTGTCTTCTTGGGCCGACAAGTTTAGAGTTTCTCGTCATGCATGCGCGATGGCGAGATTGGGTGATAGGTGCTTCAGATCGATTCAAGGGTTCAACGACGACAACTACGACTCCAAGGTGCTGGTCCTTATGGACACATGCATGAAGACTTCTCGACTGTCATCGACAAGATCAGACCGACTCTGGTATGGAAGCGGCAACAACGACACGTCAGCGGCTTGTTCTAGCGGCGATAGTGGTCGTTCTGTGGGCCAGAGACCTCGATGTAATTTTTATTATGTTTGGGGTACTTTGTACTTTCGGTGAACTTTTATAATAGATCTTGCTATTTCAAAAAATTGACATATCGGCACTCACCCAAGCTAGGATTAGAGCCAACCTATGCTATGACTAATCCCTGCAGCCGAGAGCATACATCTAGTAATGACGTGTTTGGTTGCTCGCATCAAGCTCAACCTAGCCCATGCGGGCAGAAAAGGCTATTTGGTTGCCTGACCTCCATCCGATTCTTGGCCCGCATGAAACTTAAAGCACTCCTTAGCCAGGCCCTCTAGGAATGGCCGTATTGGCCATTTCCAATGAGCCAGACTCGAGCGATGCAGGGGAACGCGATGCTGACCTCGTGCACCCACGGAGATGACGCAAGTTCATGCGCGTCTCTGAAGAAGTGGTGGGAGGATTTGGCGTCACCGCCCACCGAATCGGCCGCCTCATATGATGATGACATCAATACCATAGTTACACCCACATGCCCTGCTACTATACATACTGGACCAATTACTAGAGTTCACGCATGCCAATTAAATTATTAGGTACTTTTGTTTATTGGGAATAATTCTAATATCATGATAATATGGTGCTGCCTAAAATAGATACATTTGTGTTGATTACTAATGAAGGGCCTACCATGGACAAGAGGGAGGATCACTCGAGCAGGATCAAGCATGGAAATGAGGACGCGCGTGAAGGGAACCAGAACGGCGTTTCTAATGGAGTTGTCAGCATTTTGAAGCCTCCATGATGACATACGAGGACATGGATGAAATATACAAGATGTCCTTTCATAAAATTCGTCAATAGCTTATTATGGGTGTTGCACCACCTTAGTTTTTGGCCAGGCCCCTGTAATTTTAAAATAATACTTCATAGGATAATTTTAGAGTCCATATTGTAGGGGAAACGACTCAGGAGGAGTTTTAGTCCCACCTTGCCAAGGGTGAATGAAGTCTCCTCCCTTTTCTCCTATAAATATAGCCCTTAAGGCACCATTTGGACTTGGGCTTTATTTAGATTAAAGTTCGCCATAGCTGCAACTCGCGTCCTTCATTTGTGTTTCAACGACCAGACCAAGACGTTACAAAACCCACTTTCATTAATAAAGCTTTCCTTTTATATTCGCAATATTCATATTGCAATTTTAGTTTCTTGCTTCTTCTTCGTTTGCATGCAGGAAATAGACCTTCGTTGTCAGGTTGATCATGCTCCGGCATGGTCAATAACCTCTCGGGGATGGTTTAGCGATTGCTAAGGCGCGACGTCCTCACACGTTCATAGTCGGATCACCAAAGTCTACTCCACTGAAAACGATAGTCAGCATCTCATCGAAAGATGGGACACCTTTGCCTCTATCACCATATAGCTAGCCTCACCTCACCGCCAAAACTCTCGCCACCATTCCCCCCTCTCGAGCTTTCCCTTCAGCGCGGGTCGACATCGATGACCAGGTAAGCGGCGCTCCTACTCTAGCTACCGGTTGACGGTGGCGGCGATTCGACTCCTCCTCTTCTCCGATGTGTTCAAGGCCTCCTTCGCGGCTGCTCCAATGGTGTCTGTGAGTTCAATCAACCCCTTCTCTCTGCTAGTTCTAGCTAGATCTTTGAGCATGTGGTAGGGTTAGATATGTGACCATGTTGTAGCATTGTACACTGCTGATCTCTCTCTCTCTCTCTCCCTCTCTCTCTCTCTGTGTGTGTGTGTGTGTGTGTGTGTGATGTTCTGGTAGCTAGTGGTGATGGATTTGAAGCATGCTATGAGTTGTTTCCATTTCAACAAGGATTGATAGCTAGTGGTGATGAATGGATTGGTAGTATGCTTGATGTGTAGTATGCTAGTATGCAAGTATGTGTGCTAGTTTGTTGAACTCCTTGGTATGATTTGAGATGTTGTGTTGAACTAGATCATCCGTTTGTACATCTGGTAGTTCTCGGTCATACTCTCCATATGTAGTGTTCGTTCATACTGTCCATGTTTAGTGCCAGTTCCTACTGTCGATGTGTAGTGTGCTCCACTCTTGCTGATGCTTATGCTTGTAGGACATGAGCACACAAGAGTTTACTCAGGACCTTGTCATGTCCCAGAGCCAGTTCAAGGCATTCTATGTGGAGGACTCACATCCTCCCATCGACCAAATATCTCCTGTTTCAGATGTTTTTGAGGTGTCGCCTATGGTTCCACCATTTGTGGCTTCATCATTTGTGCTGGCTCAACCCAATACAGTTGCTCATGCTACTGCTCAACAGGCAGCTGCAAAGGATAAGAAGGAGCACAGGTGGAAATCCATGAAATGGCAATCATTCCTGTCGACACTTGTGCTTAACCAAATTTGTGAAATCATAGCCAATGGGGTGAGGACCGACAAGGGCTTGAAGGAGGTGGGTTCGTGCTTAACAAGATGTGTGAAATCATAGCCGCAAATCTGAGCCACCTGCTGGACAATAGAGCCCAGGGTGTTGGATTTGTTGCCATGGGAGACGCCCATAAGGTGCTCTACCTCAGGTGCTGGCTGGGCAAGCACTAGTACAAGTGCTGCTTCTGGTGGTGGTGACGGTGTGCATGATCCTCGACGGCGATGACGATGTGATGACGATGACGATGTATATTTTGTGGTAGCTAGGGCTTGCTAAAGTCTTGATGCTGGCCTGTATATTTTGAAGATGTGGTATAGTAACCCCTCACGCCGATGACGAACTAGCGGTGGTAGGATAATACTCTTTGTTGGATGTGCTGGCAGAATGACACCATAGTAGTGGATGGATAAAGTTGTTATGGCATATGATCATCCATGCTTACTTATGTTTTATGTCTAGTGTGCTCCATTGCTTGCTGCTTGAATTGTTGCTCTTCTGCCATGCTAGGACAAGTGGTATGTGCTGTTTCTAGGGGTTTACAGTTCATGAGAAGCATGCAATGAATAAGTGTCTTGTTGCAAGAACAGTTGCAGCAGAGGGTTTAAGAGTAGGCAGATGGTAGAAGATGTTTACTCCAAGGTCGTGCTCAAGTAGGCATGCAATGTTGAAGTCGGCAAGACGGGTCAACAGTTTGGGTTGAAGAACTTCATCATTGTCGTCTAGTTCATTGTGATAGCAGTATTGTTTTGTTGGTGCATCGGTGTGATTGGGTGTGAGCCCAACCAAATGTGAGCAACCAAACACAGTACGTAGAGTCATTGCTACGATACGAGGAAAGAGATGCATACAACCAGTCAACATGCAAATGTCGATTTTTTGCTTGTATTAGCTCAACCAGACTCACTTGAGATAGCTATAAAAATGATGCAAATAACCAACACGTCATAAGTAAAACGACGCTTATGTACTCTGCTCGATGTATGTAATGAAATTTGGCACATGCAGAACTGGGGGAGCAAAACTTGTGGTGCCGGAGGCAGGTGGCAGGCGTTGGTGTCAAGCTCAGAGATGTTCTGCTATCTTTTCAGTTTTGTCATGTCGGTCATTATGTGACTTGTATTTTGTGGCTGTCCGGTCACGATTTTTTGACCTAGATGGCCCCTCAAACGCCCGAGCTGACCGGCACCCCCCATATCCAGCCCAAATGTGGGGCGGATATGGGGCGCCCGGGCGCACCCGGGCACGCCCGCCACATCGGCCTGACGGCGTGGCCTGATACGTCTCCAACGTATCTATAATTTTTGATTGTTCCATGCTATTATATTACCAACCTTGGATGTTTTATATGCATTTATATGCTATTTTATATGTTTTTGGGACTAACCTATTAACTTAGAGCCTAGTGCCAGTTTCTGTCTTTTCCTTGTTTATGAGTTTCGCAGGAAAGGAATATCAAACGAAGTCCAATTGACCTAAAACTTTACGATGATTGTTTTTGGACCAAAAGAAGCCCACAGAGTACCGGAGATGCACTAGAGGAGTCCCGAGGCCTCCACAAGGGTGGAGGGCGCCCCTGAAGGAAATATGCCCTAGAGGCAATAATAAAGTTGTTATTTATATTTCCTTATATCATGATAAATGTTTATTATTAATGCTAGAATTGTATTAACCGGAAACTTAGTACATGTGTGAATACATAGAGAAAACAGAGTGTCCCTAGTATGCCTCTACTTGACTAGCTTGTTTATCAAAGATGGTTATGTTTCCTAGCCATAGAAACGTGTTGTCATTTGATGAACGGGATCACATCATTAGAGAATGATGTGATGGACAAGACCCATCCGTTAGCTTAGCATTATGATCGTTAAGTTTTATTGCTATTGCTTTCTTCATGACTTATACATGTTCCTCTGACTATGAGATTATGCAACTCCCGAATACCGGAGGAACACCTTGTGTGCTATCAACCGTCACAAAAGTTTGGGAGATTATCACCCTTGTTTTTCTCCCCAAGTTCTTCTCTCTTCATCTCTAGCTTCATTAGCCAAGCATCGTCGCCTGCGTTGTTGGAGGAGGGGCACGACATGAAGCCTGGCCTTGAAAACTCTCGTAGAAAACAGCTCGAAACAAAAACAGGAGATATTTGCATGGTACGGTGGTCAAAACCTTCGAGAGATTATATAATGAATTTTTACCGACCAAAAGAAGTATCGTGCAAGAAAACGGAGTCCGGAGGGCACACGAGGTGCCCACGAGGCAGGTGGGCGCGCCCAGGGGGGTAGGGCGCACCCTCCACCCTCGTGGATGCCTCGTGTCCCTTTCGGACTACTTCTTATTTTTCCTATTTTCTTAAATATTCCAAAAACGGAGAAAAATTGCTGTTAGAACTGTTTTGGAGTCGGTTTACTTACCGTACCACATACTTATTCCTTTTCGGAGTCGGAAACATTCTGGAAAGTGTCCCTTATGTATTCCTCCGGGGTTACGGTTTCAATAACATTAGTTTCAACATTTATTGGATTACCTGAGATATAATGTTTGGTTCTTTGACCGTTCACCACCTTTGGATTTATGCCTTCGAAGTTGTTGATTTTTATGGCACCGGAACGATAGACCTCCTCGATTACGTAAGGGCCTTCCCATTTAGAGAGAAGTTTTCCTGCAAAAAAATCTTAAACGAGAGTTGTATAGCAGAACATAATCACCTACATTAAACTAATGCTTTTGTATCCTTTTGTCATGCCATCTTTTAACTTTTTCTTTAAACAGTTTGGCATTCTCATAGGCCTGGGTTCTCCACTCATCAAGTGAGCTAATGTCAAATAGTCTCTTCTCACCGGCAAGTTTGAAATCATAATTGAGCTCTTTAATGGCCCAATATGCCTTATGTTCTAGTTCGAGAGGTAAGTGACATGCTTTTCCATAAACCATTTTATATGGAGACATACCCATATGATTTTTATATGCAGTTCTATAGGCCCATAATGCATCATCAAGTTTTTGGACCAATTCTTTCTAGATCTATTAACAATCTTTTGCGAAATTAATTTAATCACCCTATTACTTTGTTCTACTTGACCACTAGATTGTGGATGGTATGGAGAAGCAATTCTATGATTAACATCGTACTTCGCAAGCATTTACCAAAAGCACCATGAATAAAATCTGAACCACCATCAGTCATTAAGTATCTAGGGACTCCAAACCTTGGAAAAATAACTTCTTTAAGCATCTTAATAGAGGTGTTATGATCAGCACTACTAGTTGGAATAGCTTCTACCCACTTAGTAACATAATCAACATCAACTAAAATATGTGTATACCCATTAGAGGAAGGAAACGGTCCCATATAATCAAAGCCCCAAACATCAAATGGTTCAATAACAAGTGAATAGTTCATAGGCATTTCTTGACGTCTACTAATATTACCAATTCTTTGACATTCATCATAAGACAAGACAAACTTACGGGCATCTTTAAAAAGAGTAGGCCAATAAAAACCGGATTGCAATACCTTATGCGCAGTTCTATCTCCAGCATGGTGTCCTCCATAAGCCTCGGAGTGACACTTGCGTAGGATCTGTTCCTGTGTAACATCCCAAATTTTCAATTTGGTATGTTATACATAGATCATCATTGCATATCATATTTTATTGCATTTTGACAAATCCTAAGCAACTCAAGGACCCTCGGAGAGAGTTGGGGATTTTCTCAAATTTTCATATTTGATTTTTCATCAAATAATAAGACGAAGATTTTGGTTTTAATTATTTTTCTCTCCGGAAAAATATTTCATTAAACAAAATAAATGAGAGGAGAAAATATGACTTCTCCAAAACAATTGAAATACTGGAGGAAAAATGTTAAAATCATTTATTGGATTTTATTCAGATTTTATTTGCAATTTTAATTGCATTAAAAATATTGCATGTTTTCAAAAATTTATTTTGTGTTAAAACAAATGTTCACCCTATTCTAGATTTTCTAACAAGACGGGGAAAATTTGTTTTATCTTTTTTGGATTTTTATTTATTTTTCTACGAATTATTTTCCGCGGAACGTATTTAAAAAAAATGCGCAGCGCCCGACTGGGCCGAGGCCCAGCCGAGCCGCCGGCCCGCCCGCGGGATCTCCTCCCCGCGCACGACGCCCGCCGCCGCCGGAGTCCGCGATGGACATGGGAGCCCCGCCGCCGCCTAGCCCCTCCCCCAAGCCACCTCCCCCCTTCTATATATACCCCCCCTCCTCCTCCCT